>NW_027602642.1:15000-31000 GCF_053455715.1 Rhinoraja longicauda | reverse complement strand
CGGTGGGTCACACGGCCATCACCCCGGCCATCACTCCACTCGAGCGGTCGGTCCCCAAGAGGGAATACAAAAGGGAGTGGGCGTTTCGAGGCCCCCGGATTCCCCAGGGTTCTAGACCTGGGGATTATGGTGGGATATGATAAAAGGTTGACTTGACCAGAGCGTGCTGATGAGAGAAAACACAAACCCAGACGGACTCAAGGCCAGTCTAAAATGTACAGGCTTTATTAAACAAATGGAAAATCAAATCTCACCAATACCACATAACACGTGACTAAACTTATGGTTTAAACTAAGACAATGGAAAGAAAATTATCGGGCATGTCTTTAAAAACTTACTTTACACAATTTAATTACAAATACACCACCCCCCATCCTTCTTCTCTTAACCTCTATCCTATTTGGGGAACTTCACCAAGTCGTCTGGGGTACTTACAGCTAGATCGATGCAGGGTCAGGAGACGTCCAACAGAGCAGACGAAAACCAAGAAGGGGCCTCCTCTCTTCCTTGCCTGCTGCCCTTTTCTACCCAAGAGTTTCTCCCTTGAAAACTCCCAGGTGATCCTCTGGACCAAAGGGTCTTTTGATGATTGCCAGTTTGGATCTGGCATGAACGATAGATTGCGATGATCATGGGTTTGCTGATGTCAGGATGCATGGGCCTAATGGTTATCCCATCACCTGGATGGGCTCCCATTGACCCGATGGATGGGCCATTTACGATGGTGATGGTCTCTTGCTGCTGGGCTATTCACTCCTGTCTGCTGGGCTCCATTCCTTCCTTTGTCTTTCCAAGGTTATCTCTGTCTATCCCGGCCTTTCCTGTTCTCACCACTCACATAGTCATGTGGCTGCCCAAGCGCACAGACAGGCCCATAGTCATGTGGCTGCCCCAGGCCCACAGACAGGCCCATAGTCATGTGGCTGCCCCAGGCCCACAGACAGGCCCATAGTCATGTGGCTGCCCCAGGCCCACAGACAGGCCCATAGTCATGTGGCTGCCCCAGGCCCACAGACAGGCCCATAGTCATGTGGCTGCCCCAGGCCCACAGACAGGCCCATAGTCATGTGGCTGCCCCAGGCCCACAGACAGGCCCATAGTCATGTGGCTGCCCAAGCGCACAGACAGGCCCATAGTCATGTGGCTGCCCCAGGCCCACAGACAGGCCCATAGTCATGTGGCTGCCCAAGCGCACAGACAGGCCCATAGTCATGTGGCTGCCCCAGGCCCACAGACAGGCCCATAGTCATGTGGCTGCCCCAGGCCCACAGACAGGCCCATAGTCATGTGGCTGCCCAGGCCCACAGACAGGCCCATAGTCATGTGGCTGCCCAAGCGCACAGACAGGCCCATAGTCATGTGGCTGCCCAAGCGCACAGACAGGCCCATAGTCATGTGGCTGCCCCAGGCCCACAGACAGGCCCATAGTCATGTGGCTGCCCAAGCGCACAGACAGGCCCATAGTCATGTGGCTGCCCCAGGCCCACAGACAGGCCCATAGTCATGTGGCTGCCCAAGCGCACAGACAGGCCCATAGTCATGTGGCTGCCCCAGGCCCACAGACAGGCCCATAGTCATGTGGCTGCCCCAGGCCCACAGACAGGCCCATAGTCATGTGGCTGCCCCAGGCCCACAGACAGGCCCATAGTCATGTGGCTGCCCCAAGCCCACAGACAGGCCCATAGTCATGTGGCTGCCCCAGGCCCACAGACAGGCCCATAGTCATGTGGCTGCCCCAGGCCCACAGACAGGCCCATAGTCATGTGGCTGCCCCAGGCCCACAGACAGGCCCATAGTCATGTGGCTGCCCCAGGCCCACAGACAGGCCCATAGTCATGTGGCTGCCCAAGCGCACAGACAGGCCCATAGTCATGTGGCTGCCCCAGGCCCACAGACAGGCCCATAGTCATGTGGCTGCCCCAGGCCCACAGACAGGCCCATAGTCATGTGGCTGCCCCAGGCCCACAGACAGGCCCATAGTCATGTGGCTGCCCCAGGCCCACAGACAGGCCCATAGTCATGTGGCTGCCCCAGGCCCACAGACAGGCCCATAGTCATGTGGCTGCCCCAGGCCCACAGACAGGCCCACAGTCATGTGGCTGCCCCAGGCCCACAGACAGGCCCATAGTCATGTGGCTGCCCCAGGCCCACAGACAGGCCCATAGTCATGTGGCTGCCCAAGCCCACAGACAGGCCCATAGTCATGTGGCTGCCCCAGGCCCACAGACAGGCCCATAGTCATGTGGCTGCCCCAGGCCCACAGACAGGCCCATAGTCATGTGGCTGCCCCAGGCCCACAGACAGGCCCATAGTCATGTGGCTGCCCCAGGCCCACAGACAGGCCCATAGTCATGTGGCTGCCCCAGGCCCACAGACAGGCCCATAGTCATGTGGCTGCCCCAAGCCCACAGACAGGCCCATAGCCATGTGGCTGCCCCAGGCCCACAGACAGGCCCATAGTCATGTGGCTGCCCCAGGCCCACAGACAGGCCCATAGTCATGTGGCTGCCCCAGGCCCACAGACAGGCCCATAGTCATGTGGCTGCCCCAGGCCCACAGACAGGCCCATAGTCATGTGGCTGCCCCAGGCCCACAGACAGGCCCATAGTCATGTGGCTGCCCCAGGCCCACAGACAGGCCCATAGTCATGTGGCTGCCCCAGGCCCACCGACAGGCTTTGAACTTGTTCTTCCTTTGTGATCCCTTGGGGGGGGGGGGGGGGTTGTGTTTTTGCAGCCAGCATGCCTGTTTTAAAAAATGTCCCGGTCCTTACCCCCGAGTTCTTCCATAATTTTGGAGGATTTGCCCCAATAACTTAGTGTGTGAGTAAGGGGGGGTGTGAGTAAGGGGGTGTGTGTGAGTAAGGGGGGTGTGTGTGTAAGGAGGGGGAGTGTGTGAGTAAGGGGGGGTGTGTGAGTAAGGGGGGGGATGTGAGTAAGGGGGGGGTGTGAGTAAGGGGTGGAGTGCGTGAGTAAGGGGGGGTGTGTGTGTAAGGGGGGGAGTGTGTGAGTAAGGTGGGGAGTGTGAGTAAGGGGGGGAGTGTGTGAGTAAGGGGGGGGATGTGAGTAAGGGGGGGAGTGTGTGAGTAAGGGGGGTAGTTTGTGAGTAAGGGGGTGTGTGTGAGTAAGGGGGGGAGTGTGTGAGTAAGTGGGGCAGTGTGTGAGTAAGGGGGGGTGTGAGTAAGGGAGAGAAGGGGGGAGTGTGTGAGTAAGGGAGAGAGGGGGAGAGAGAGAGAGATAGAGAGAGAGTGAGAGAGGGGGAGAGAGAGAGAGAGAGAGAGAGGTTGTGTTGCTCTCTGCTCCAGTGGCTGAGAGGAGTGAAGCAACCTTTGAAGATTGTGTCGAAGGAAGAGGGACCGAGGCATTGGGAGTTCGAAGTTTGACTGAACGTTGGACTTCGGAAACTTTCCTTTGTCGAAGGATTTCTCCATTTAGTGAGGAACTCTAGCGCTTGTCTGCAGTGCTGTGGGAGCGGCAGTGGCTGGCGGATTGCCAATCGTACCTGGAGACTGGGTATTTGTGGTGAAGATGTGGTGTTTGTGTCGATTCTAGCTCCACAATCCAGCTTCCATACCATTGTGCCCGGACTGGGACTTCGGGCTCAACAAAGAGAAGGTACTTTTCAAAATCTGGCAGATTCCGGAGGGGCTCGAAAGGCCTCAGAAAGCTCCAAAAGCTGCACTCGGCGGTGAGGATAAGCGTGGGCGTGTTCCCTTGCTCGACTGGAGAGAACTGCTTCTGCTGCTCTTTAGACTGAGACTGACTCTGAGATTCTTGAGCGAAGACTGCTGTTGTTTCGGGTGTTGTTCTGTACCCCTGTCAGGATGGCGAATGCTCGGACTCGGGCACGGAATTACGCAGCTGTGGCTTCGGCTCCGGAGCCACTCGAGGAGGAGCCCTATGTCAACTTGGGGGGGCTCGAGTACGGGATCACGGTCCAAACCGGGGACCGGTGGTCCAAGGAGGAATTAGCGGAGAGTCTGTTTGATCTCTTCAAGAAGGACGAAATTGCCTCTGCTGAGGTTGGATGGGGTAAATGTCAGTTAATCCTAAAGGAACAGCAGGATGTGGCCCTAGCTTTGGAGAATGGGCTTATAGTGGGGGGGACCTTTGTACCAGTGGAACCATGGGTGTCCACCGTGCGACCGGTTCTCCTGCGCAACGTTCCCACTTTCATCTGGGATGCGCTCCTTGGCCCACACCTGGCAGAGATCGGGGAGGTGCGGTCCAGGCTGACTGGGCTTAAACAGTCCTGGCGCAGCAGCACTCGTCTCCAAAGGAGCTATACTTTTAAGAGGCGGGTGTACATGGAAGTAGGATTGGGGATGGGCGCGGAGGGAAGTTTTGTCGTTAAGAATGCGAGGCTCCAATACCGCGTGTATTGGAATTGGGGGGAAGCACGGTGTCATGCGTGTAAAGAGTTCGGGCACTTCCGCAGGGATTGTCCCAATGGCCGGGGTGCTGCGAGAAATCCCAACACTGCAGCCCAGGAAAACACTGCTGGCCCACCCAGGGCTGCCGGTCCCACCTCGGTGACCTGGGGAGACACTGCTGGCCCACCCGGGGCTGCCGGTTCCACCTTGGCGGCCCAGGGCAGCACTACCCCCCGGCCTCCATGTCCTGCACCTGCGGCGGAGCTTGGCGGAGAGGTGCAGAGGGAGGGCGAGGGCGAGGAGGGGGGGGGGGGGAAATGGCAGGTGCAGATGGGGAAGAAGTCCACGAGGAAAATGAACAATCTTAAAGCGAGACAATCGCAAACGGATGGGCCCACGCCGTCACCTGAAGGGTGCCTGATGGGCCCGGAGAGGTCCAGGGGGCACCTGGCGGGGCTCAGCAAGGAGCTGAGGAGGTACGGGAGGGGGCGGGGGAGTTCCTGTTGGGATCTGCGGTGGCTGAACAAGGGGATGAAAGAGAGGACGCTGGCAGTGTGGAGGTGGAGGACTCCTCCTTTATGGAGGTCCCCGTACCACCGCCCGTCGTGGGGTTAAAGAGGAGGCATGAGTCTGGTGAGGAAGAGGATGGCCCTGGGCATAAGGCCAGGGGGCTGCCTGCCTCGAGACCCTCCACTCCGGTCGAGGATGGTGATCCACGACTAGTGTCCTCTGGGCCGGAGGTTACCCTTTCGTAGGGGTGGTTTCCCAGCCTATGCTCCTCATTAGAGCTACGAGAGTGCTGCCCCACAGGCTGAGGAAGTAGGAGAGAGTCCAGAAACACCGGCTACTTCAGTGGGCCCCAGTGAGGGTACTCCCCTGGTGGTGGAGGATGGAGACTCTCTGGTTGATGCTGGGGGAGTGGGTTCCCTGGATGCGGAGGGGGATGGGGCTGTTGCGGGTCGTGTCTCTCAGTCAGATTCCGGGGGTGAAGGTGGACCATGGGGGCGCCCTGTTTTTGTTCTTCCCCAGGCCCAGTTGTAGAGGGCGGGGAGAGTTGCAGGAGCCTGGCCATACACTGGCCGGCTCACCGCTGTTGGAGGCGTCAGGACTCTCCCTCGACATTGATCCCAGGGGTGGGATCATGCCGGAGTGGGGGGAGGGTGTTGGAGCCAGCTTACACAGTGAAGAGAGCGAGCTGGCAGCCAGCGGCAGTCTGCCAAATCTGGGCCACGACCTTGAGTACAGGGAGGGGGAAGATGTTGCTTCAGGTGTCAGTGGGTTGGCAGAATGCCAGGACTCCAGTGCTGTGGCTCGAGCGGCCGGCATCTTTGAGATTCGAGAGTTTTTGAATGAACATCATCGCAGTAGGAGCAAAGTCCGGCTAGCTGCCGAACGGTGGCCAGACCTGGGGGGGAACTAACCGGACACTTAGTGCTATCCTTAACAGTAGGGATAATGCTCTAGGTGCTTGTGATAAGCGCCAATTCGGGGAGTTTTTGAAGCTCCTAAAAGAGAGGGGCTTCACTCCCACAAGGACCATGAGGAATAAGTCTAGTGAGCCTTCAAGTTCACAGTAGTTAGCCTAAATATAAACGGTGGAAGGGGGGACCTTCGTAGGTTTCACTATCTATCGGTCCTCAGAGAGGGGAAGTATGCAGTGAGCTTTCTGCAAGAGACGCACACTGTTGTTAGTGATGAGCCCACCTGGGTCCTGGAGTGGGAGGGGGGGGGGGTCTACATGGGCCACCTCAGTACAAAGTCAAGTGGGGTGGCTTTCCTGTTGGCCCCTACTTTCCAGCCAGAGATTGTGAAGGTGCAGGAAGTTGTGCCAGGCCGTTTGCTCTATCTGGTCGTGATCCTGGATGGCGTGCCGTTACATTTCATTAACGTGTATGCCCCCAGCACCGGCACGATGCAGGCGCGGTTACTTCAGGAGGTGACTGCTCTGCTGAGCACCATTGATTGCGGAGAGTGTGTCTTCCTTGGGGGGATTTCAATTGTACCCTTGAGGCGCGAGATCGCTCTGGTATTCAGTATGCCCCTGCAGTGGCGAAGAAGTTGATTGAATCTTTCGAGCTGGTTGATGCGTGGCGGAATCTCCACCCTGATTCCAACGCATTTTCGCGGAGGTCTGAGGGGGGTGGTTCCCGTATCGACCATGTGTACATCTCCAGAGCGTATGTCTCCCGGGTCTCGGCGGCCTCTATGCGGACGGTGCCATGTTCGGACCACTGCCTGGTGCGAGTGGATTTTATTCCAGCGCGCACATGGGCTGGGTCCGCGTACTGGCACTTTAATAACCAGCTGCTGGAGGATCGCCGATTCCGGGAGTCTTTCAGGCGGTTCTGGGTGAAGTGGAGAGAGGCAGAGGGGCTTCCCTTCCCTTAAACAGTGGTGGGATGTGGGGAAAGCTTACATCCGTCTTTTCTGTCAGGACTACACGGGAGGGTTGACCAGAAGGCGGGACGCGGCGGTCGAGCGACTCAAGATTCAAGAAATTCAAGATAGCTTTATTTGTCATCCAATATTGGACGAAATTCAGTCACCCACAGTCCAACAATAAAAGCATTAAATAGGCATTAAAATTACACAACCCTAAAAACACACAAAAAAAGAAACATCCATCACAGTGAGTCTCCTCCAGTCCTCTCCTCACTGTGATGGAAGGCCACAATGTCTTTCCCTTCTCCTGCCGTCTTCTCCCGCAGTCAGGTTGTTGTGGTTGGAGGCCGCGCCGGACGGTCCACAGCGGCCCGAGCCTAAGGCGAGTCCCAGCCGCTCCCGCAGCCTCCGAAGACGGCCGGCTCCGCTGATGATAAGTCCGATCCGGGGCGGGCGAACACGCTGTTGCTGCACGTCGGGGCGGTCGTGGCTCCCGACATTGAAGCCCCCGCCCAGCAGAGAAATATCCCGCGGCATATCTTAGGCCGCGCCGGGCGGTGAAATGTCCGCGGCCCAAGCCCCGCGATCCGGGGCGGGCGAACACGCTGCCGCTGCCGGAGCTCCCGATGTTGGCATCCACGCGGCCCGAGCCTAAGGCGAGTCGCAGCCGCTCCCGCAGCCTCCGAAGACGGCCGGCTCCGCTGATGGTAAGTTCGGTCCGCGGGCTCAGCGAACCAGAGCCCTGTAGGCCGCCAGCTCCAGGAGTTGGGCCGATGGTAGGCCGCAGCAGGAATGGAGACAACACGCAGAAAACAAAGGTCGGGTCTCCGTTCCGAAGGGACACCTATTTACAATTTTACAGTTCCCCCCCCCTCCCCCCCACATACACACATAGTACACAAACACAAAAACACATCACAACTACAGTTAAGACAAAAAAACAACAAAAACACAAAGACAAATGGACAGCAGGTAAGCCGCAGCTGCTATGGCAGCGCCGCCATTTTGTGATGGAGTTACTCGACGCAGAGTCTCGCTTGGGTCGGGACGGTGAGGACTCCTGTGAGTGGGGAGAGTTTCAGGAGAGGAAGGAAGCGCTGAGGGACCTGCAGCTTGAGCGATCCCGAGGTGCTTACGTGAGGTCGCGAGTCCAGATGCTGCACGATCTGGACCGGGCTTCACCTTTCTTTCTCTCTCTGGAGAAAGGGCGAGGAGCCCACAAACAGCTCGTCGAGCTGCTCACGGACGATGGCTCCTCGGTCACAAACCCAGAGGGGATTAGTGCGTTAGTTCGGTCCTTTTATGGAACGCTGTTCTCCGCGGATGGTGTCAGCGGGGAGGCTCAGCGGGTCCTGTGGGAGGGGATACCGACTATAGATAGAGGGGTGTTTGAACAGCTTGATGACCCCTTATCATTGGAGGAGGTGACTGGTGCCCTGCACCAGCTCAGAAGGGGTAAGTCCCCTGGGCTGGATGGGCTGACGGTTGAGTTTGTTAGAGCATTCTGGGATGTCCTGGGGGGTGACTACATGAAGGTTCTGGGGGAGAGCCTGGCGACCGGGGAGATGCCCCTCTCGTGGCGCAGGGCAGTCGTTGTCCTGCTACCCAACAAGGGCGAACTCCGCCTGTTGAAGAACTGGCGCCCGGTCTCTCTCCTCTGTACAGAGTATAAAGTTTTTGCACGGGCGATGGCAAATCGCCTGGGCACCGTACTATCCCAAATGATCCACCCTGACCAGTCCTATACAGTCCCTGGTCGGTCCATCCAAGATAACATCCATTTGGTTAGGGACCTGATCCATCTGGCCCAGGGCACTGGTCAGTCAGCTGCTTTTCTATCCCTGGATCAGGAGAAGGCTTTTGACAGGGTGGACCTCCTCGGGACTACCTCAGGATTACCTCCTCGGGACACTGCAAGCGTTCGGTTTTGGACCGCATTTTGTGGCCCGGGTCCGGCTTATGTATACCGCAGCAGCAGAGTGACGCGTGAAGATTAACAGTGCATTGTTGGCTCCCATTCGCTTTGGGAGGGGGGTACGCCAGGAGTGCTCCATGTCTGCAGGTGTTCTCAGCTGCTTCGTCCGCTAGGATCAACTGGAGTAAGTGCTCCGGACTTCTAGTGGGCCAGTGGCAGGTGGACTCCCTGCCGGAAGAGATGAAGGATTATGCGTGGAGTACCACGCACCTCCTCTACCTGGGGATCTACCTGAGTCCCACTGAAGATGCATGGCCGGCGAACTGGCAGGAGCTAGAGACGAAAGTCGTCACCTTGGTGGGACGCTGGTCAGGCTTGCTTAGGGTTATTTCTTTCCAGGGTAGGGTGCTGGTCATAAACCAGCTGGTGGCCTCAATGTTATGGTACTGGCTGGCCACTCTTGTGGCCTCTACCTTTGTAAATGCTGTACAGAAGAGGTTAGTGGATTTCTTTTGGGGAGGGAGGAAACACTGGGTCTCAGCAGCAGTCCTGAGTCTCCCGCTAGAGGAGGGTGGCCAGTCCTTGGTATGCGTGCGTACCCAGGTGGCGGCTCTCCGTCTCAGGACTCTGCGGAGGTACGTGTACGCGGAGCACCCTCCCAGGTGGCACGCTCTGGCCACGTATTTTTTCCGCCAGGGCCAGTGCCTAAGGGGGGTTTGGTGGCTCCCGGTGGCGGGCATCAGTCGACCCAGCACGCGAGACATGCCAAGCTTTTACCGCGATGTGTTGAGAGTGAGGAATTTGGTCATCTTCAGTCAGAGCGTTGCTCCTCAGGGGGAGGGGGGTGTTGTGGCTGTGGGGGGGGCCGGTCCTCACCCTATCGCGGTGGGTGTTGGGGAGCGGCGTGTGCTTGGAGTGATTCCAGCCGAGCTTACCCCCGCTCCGCCGGAACTGCTCATCGGGCCCAGGCTCCGGAATATTTCCCGGGAGCCGGCCCCACACAACTTGAGCCGCCTCTCCCAGATGCCCAGCGTGCCGTTCCGTGATGCAGGCAGACGTTTACTGTATAGGATGCTCCTGCACACTCTGCACCTCCTCGCCTTCGTCTTCCGTCCGGATACGCCTTGGCGATCCGTGTTGCCACCTGATGGCGGGGGTGGTCCCCAGTGGAGGTCTCTCTACAAGGGAGTCCTCCCCCTTTACATCGGGGACCTGGGGTGGAGAGTGTTGCACAGAGCCGTGTAATAAATTTTTGAGTCGGTTCATGGACTCGCCGGCCGCCTGTATTTTCTGCGGCGAGGAAGAGTCCGTGTTCCACATGTACATGGAGTGTGTGAGGTTGCTGCCCCTGTATGAGTATCTGAAGGGGTTGCTCCTCAAGGTTTGGCTGCATTTCAGTCCTACGATCCTGGTGTTTGGGCTCGGGGGCTGGGAGTGGGGAGGGCCGGTCAGGAGGGTGGGATTTCCCTGTCGGTTTGCTGTTGGGCCTGGCTAAGATGGCCATTCGTGGGTCCAGGCAGTGGGCGGTCGATGGTCTTGCCAGAGTGGGCTGCCTCCCCCTCTTCCGGGCCTACGTCCGTGCGCGTGTGTCCCTAGAGAGAGAACACGCGGTGTCCACGGGGACGCTGGAGGCCTTCCGTGAACGCTGGTCACCGCAGGGGGTTGAGAGCATTGTAAATAATGAAGGCAATGTTGTATTATAATGATTACCTGATGTTTTGTAATCTCTGATTGTGGTTTTGATGTGATGTATCATGTGTTTGTGCTGAATAAAGTCATTGAAAGGAAAAAAGAAAAAAAAAAAAAAAAGAAGAAAAAAAAGAATGTGTGGGATTCTCTGCCACAGACGGGCAGTGGACAACACGTCACTGGATGGGTTGTAGAGAGAGTTAGATAGAGCTCTTGGGGCCAGTGGGATCAAGGGGTACGGGGAGAAGGCAGGGACGGGGTACTGATGTGGATGGTCAGCCATGATCCCCTGTGTCTCCCCCTGTATCTCCTCCCACACTCACCCCCTCACTCACACCCCCATCAGAGAGAGAGAGAGAGAGAGAGAGAGAGAGAGAGAGAGAGAGAGAGAGAGAGAGAGAGAGAGAGAGAGAGAGAGAGAGAGAGAGAGAGAGAGGTCGTGTTTTTCTCTGCTCCGGCGACTGAGAAGTTTTGAAGCAACCTTTCAAGGTTCTTGTCGAAGGAGGAGGAACAGTTGCAGTGAGATTTCATAGTTTGACCGAACGTCGGACTGTGGAAACTTTCCTTTGTTTAAGGATTTCTCTATTTCGTGTGGAATTCCTGAGTTCCTCTGCACCGCGGTGGGAGCAGCCGTGGCTGGCGGATTGCCAAGAGTGCCTGGAGATCGTGGGTAGGAATGATTTCGGTGTCTTTGACATTTATAGCACCGACTCTCTGCCCCAATACCGTTTTGCACAGTGCTGTTGCCTGGGCTTAACGTGAAGAGGGTATCTTTTGCTTCTGTCAGGGCTTTGAAGAGCCTTCCAAAAGCTGCTCTGGACTGTGGAGGTGAGCTTGGGGACTTTCCTTTCTCTGGCTGGAGGAAACTGCTTCTGCTGCTCATTCAGACTGTGACTGTCTCTGAGGATCGCTTTTGAGCTGAGGTGCTGCTGTCCCTGGAGCTGAGGTGTGCCACTGTCATGAAGGCGGGGGCTCGGCCTAAGGTTCAGAGCTACGCAGTGGCGGCTTCGACGGCGGCCTCGAGGCCACTCGTGGATGAGCCTCATGTTGACTTGGACTGGGATATTTACGGGATCTCGGTTCAAACCGGGTTCACGTGGAGCAGGGCTGCAATTGCAAAGGGCTTGCATGATCTGTTCAAGAGGGATGTCATTGCCTCTTCCGAGAGTGCAGGAGGGAAGGTTCAGTTGATACTGAAGTCCCGGAAGGATGTGGCCCAAGTGTTGGAGAAGGGGCTCACGGTGGAGGGGGTCCATCTACAGGTGGAACCGTGGGTGTCCAATGTAAAATCGGTTCTCCTACGGAATTGTCCCACGTTTCTCCGGGATGCAAAAATCCTTCCACACTTGATGAAGATTGGGGAGGTGCGGTCTAAGCTTACTAGGCTCATGCACCCCGGGAATGACCCGTATGAGAAAGGGGTGCTGAGCTTCAAGAGGCGCGTGTTTATGAAGGTGGAAGCGGGGTTGGGTGCCGAGGGGAGTTTCGCTGTGGAGCATAAGGGTCTCTCCAATCGCGTGTATTGGAGCTGGGGAGAGGCACAGTGTCACGCGTGCAAGGAGTTTGGACATCTCCGTAGAGAGTGTCCCAGGGGCCGGGCCACTGCGAGAAATTCTAACGCAGGGGCCCAGGAATGCAGTGCTGGCCCATCCGGGGCGGCCCTCCAAGCCTCGGTGGCCCGGGGTGGAACTGCTGACTCGGCTGGGGCTGCTGGCTCCGTCTCGGTAACCCGGGACGGCACTGCCAACCCATCAGAGGCTGCAAGTACTACCTTGGTGACCCGGAGCAGTGAGGGCCCCCCCCCCCCCATGCCCTGAACCTGTGGAGGTGGTAGATGGCAAGGCGCAGGGGAAGGGTGAAGGGGGGGAGGGAGGTTGGGTGACGCAGAAGGGGAAGAGTAAGAATAAGGATAAGAAGAAGAATAAGCCCCTCCAAGGGAATCAATCAACAGCAGATGGGCTCCTGCCCAGTGGGCCCAGTGAAGTCCAGGGCGCACCTGGTTTGGCTCAGCAAGGAGCTGAGGTGAACCGGAAGGGGGCAGGTGGGAGCAAACATGGGAGTAGAAAGGGGGCAGCGGGTGGTGCGGAGGTGGAGGACCCTTCCTCTATGGAGGTCACCGCACCTCCCATAGCCACCGGGACAAAAAGAAGGCTGTCGGAAAGCGAGGAAGAGCATGAGCGTGGGCCCAAATTAAGGGGGACGGATATTTCGAGACCTTCCACCCCTGTCGAGAGCGGTGACCACGGACTGGTGACTTGTGGGCCGGAGGATGAGCCTCTGGTTCAGGGACCTTCTGCAGGTGTTACCAGATCAGTTACTGGGATCGCCTCCCCTGAAACCGTGTCCTCTGGGTTGGTGGCGGCCCCCTCGTCTCTGGGGCCTTCCGAGGAAGTCATCTCATCGGGTAGCGGGGTTGATGCCCCTGGGAGTGTGTCCGCTGGGTTGGAGGAGGTCCCCTCATTTCAGGGGCCTTCTGAGGGTGATGGCACGCCGGTTGATGGGTTTGACTCCCCTGGAAATGTGCTCCCTGGGATGGGGGATGAGCAGAGTCAGCCTGAGGGGGGAGGAGCGGGAGATCAAACGTTCCACTCTGAGCTCTGTATTAGAACCAGTGGAAGTGATGAGGGGAGTGATGCCTCATCGGTTGAGGTAGTAGGGGAGACTCCAAGAACACCTGGGACCCCGGGGGTGCCTGCTGTTTTTTCTTCCCCAGACCCAGATGTGGGGTGTGATGGGAGAGTGCAGGAGCCTAGCCTTTTACCGGACAGCTTGTTGCTGTCAGAGGCATCGGGATCCTCCCTCGGCATTGATCCTGGGGGTGGTGTCATGCCGGAGGAGGGGGAGAGCGATGGGCTCGGCCTGTGCAGTGGGGTGAGTGAGCTTTCAGCAAGCTGTAGTCCCACAGACTCTGACACTGGCCTTGAGCGATGTGCAGAGGAGGCTGCTGCTCCAGGTGTGAGTGGGTTGGCGGAGCGCCCAGACTTCAGGGCTGTGTTTAACGCAACCCTTATCCGTGAGATTCAGGACTTTCTCAAAACATCTAAAAGTCACAAGACTAAAGTTGAAACAGCGAAGAGGCGGTGGGGAGAGCTGCCAGGGTTTATTGAGGATCTTGAAAGCATCCTTGGCAGCAAGGATAGTGATATTTCTGCGACTGTGAGGCATCAGCTTGGGGATTTCTCAAGGTTCCTCAAGGAGGATGGTTCTGTGACCAAGAGCAATGTGAGGAAATAATTCCAACGTGTTTGCAAATTCACAGTAGTTACATTAAATTTAAATGGCAGTAGAGCGAGCTTTCGCAGATTTCAGCATTTACAAGTCCTGAGAGAGGGGAAATACGCGGTGTGTTTTCTGCAAGAGACGCACACTGTTGTCGGTGATGAACCCACCTGGCGACTGGAGTGGGAAGGGGGGGTTTACATGAGCCACCTCAGCACAAACTCGAGCGGGGTGGCTTTTCTGTTGGCCCCGACTTTTCAGCCAGAGATCCTGAAGGTGCAGGAAGTGGTGCCAGGTCGTTTGCTCTATCTGGCTGTGAGTCTGGATGGCATGCCGTTGCATTTTATTAACGTGTATGCCCCCAGCAGTGGCACGATGCAGGCCTGCCTACTTCAGGAGGTGACTGCTCTGTTGAGCACTATTGAAAGAGGAGAGTGTGTCTTTCTGGGGGGAGATTTCAACTGCATACTTGAGGTGCGAGATCGTTCTGGTACTCAGTGTGCCCCTGCTGTAGCAAAGAAACTGAGAGGCTTGCTTGATTCCTTTGAGCTAGTGGATGCATGGCGGAACCTCCACCCTGACTCAAACGCATTCTCGCGGAGGTCTGAGGGGGGCGGTTCCCGCATTGATCGAATGTATATCTCCGGTGCGTTTGTCTCCCGTGTCTCAGCGGCCTCAATGCGGCTGGTGCCGTGCTCGGACCACTGTCTGGTGTGCGTGGACTTCAATCCGGGGCGCACGCGGGCTGGGTCTGCTTACTGGCATTTCAATAACAAGCTGCTGGAGGATCGGTGTTTCCGGGAGTCATTCAGACGGAGTTGGGTGAAGTGGAGAGAGAGGCAGGGGAGCTTTTCTTCACTTAGGCAGTGGTGGGATGTGGGGAAAGCTCACATCCGCCTCTTTTGTAAGGAATATACGTGGGGGTCGACCGGAAGGCGGGACTCAGCGGTTGAGAGGCTCGAGAGGGAGCTATCGGGGGCGGAGTCTCGCCTGGGTCGGATTGGTGAGGACTCCTGTGAATGGGGAGAGTTTCAGGGGAAGAAGGAAGCCTTGAGGAACCTGCTGCTTGAGCGGTCCCGAGGAGCTTACGTGAGGTCGCGGGTCCAAATGCTGCACGATTTGGACCGAGCGTCACCTTTCTTTTTCTCTCTGGAGAAGGGGCGGGGAGCCCGCAAACAGCTCGTAGAGCTGCTCGCGGATGATGGCTCCTCTGTCAGATCCAGAGAGGATCAGTGCTTTAGTCCGGTCCTTTTATGGGACCCTGTTCTCCGCAGATGGTTGCAGCGGGGAGGCTCAGCAGGTCCTGTGGGAGGGTCTACCGACTGTAGATAGGGAAGTGTCCGATCTTCTGGATGACTCCTTATCACTGGAGGAGTTGACACGTGCCCTGCACCAGCTCAGGAGGGGCAAGTCCCCTGGGCTGGATGGGTTGACGGTAGAATTTGTTAGAGCCTTCTGGGATGTCCTGGGGGATGATTATATGAAGGTTCTGGGGGAGAGCCTGGCGACCGGGGAGATGCCCCTCTCGTGGCGCAGAGCAGTCGTTGTCCTGCTGCCCAAGAAGGGTGAACTCCGCCTGTTGAAGAACTGGCGCCCGGTCTCTCTCCTCTGTACAGAGTACAAAATCTTTGCACGGGCGATGGCAAATCGCCTAGGCTCTGTGCTGTCTCAACTGATTCACCCTGACCAGTCCTATACAGTCCCTGGTCGGTCCATTCAGGATAACATCCACCTGGTTAGGGACCTGATTTATCTATCTCAGGGCACTGGTCAGTCAGTAGCCTTCCTGTCTCTTGATCAGGAGAAGGCTTTTGACAGGGTAGACCACGACTACCTACTCGGGACGCTGCAAGCGTTCGGATTTGGTCCGGCTCTTGTACGCTGCAGCGGAGTGTCTTGTGAAGGTCAATGGGGTGTTGTTGGCTCCCATTCATTTTGGGAGGGGGGTTCGTCAGGGGTGCCCCATGTCCGGTCAGTTGTACTCGGTCTGTGTAGAGCCATTCCTGTGTCTTCTTCGGAGGAAGCTGACAGGCCTGGCTCTACCAGGTCCGGGGGTGGAAGTGGTTCTTTCAGCCTATGCCGATGATGTGCTCCTTACGTTCACTGACCCTGGTGACCTGCGGAGGATGCGTGACTGCCAGAGGACTTTCTCGGCTGCATCATGCGCCAGGATTAATTGGAGTAAATGCTCTGGACTATTAGTGGGTCAGTGGCAGGTAGACTCCCTGCCAGAGGAGATGGCGATGTATGCGTGGAGCACCACGCACCTCCTCTAACTGGGGGTGTACCTGAGTCCCACTGAGGATGCCTGGCCGGCGAACTGGCAGGAGCTGGAGATGAAAATCGTCGCCCGGCTGGGACGCTGGTCAGGCCTGCTTGGAGTCCTTTCCTTTCAGGGGAGGGTGCTGGTCATAAACCAGCT
>NW_027602642.1:0-10000 GCF_053455715.1 Rhinoraja longicauda | reverse complement strand
ATGTTAGCCGGTGTGGGCAGGTGGGACTAGTGTAGATGGGGCAAGTTGGTCGGTATGGGACTAGTGTAGATGGGGAATGTTGGCCGGTGTGGGCAGGTGGGACTAGTGTAGATGGGGCATGTTGGTCGGTGTGGGCAGGTGGGGACTAGTGTAGATGGGGCATGTTGGCCGGTGTAGATGGGGCATGTTGGCAGGTGGAACTAGTGTATATGGGGTATGCCGGTCGGTGTGGGCAGGTGGGACTACTGTAGATGGGGCATGATGGCCGGTGTGGGCAGGTGGGACTAGTGTACATGGGGCATGTTGGTCGGTGTGGGCAGGTGGGACTAGTGTAGATGGGGCATGTTGTTCGGTGTGGGCAGGTGGGACTGGTGTAGATGGGGCATGTTGATCGGTGTGGGCAGGTGGAACTACTGTAGATGGGGCATGTTGGTCGGTGTGGGCAGGTGGGACTAGTGTAGATAGGGCATGTTGGTCAGGGTGGGCAGGTAGGACTATTGTGGATGGGACATGTTGGCCGGTGTGGGCAGGTGGGACTAGTGTAGATGGAACATGTTGGTGGTGTAGATGGGGCATGGTGGCGGGTGTGGGCAGGTGGGACTAGTGTAGATGGGGCATGTTGGCCGGTGTGGACAGGTGGGACTAGTGTAGATGGGGCATGTTGGCAGGTGTGGGCAGGTGGGACTAGTGTAGATGGGGCATGTTGGCAGATGTGGGCAGGTGGGTCTAATGTAGATGGGGCATGTTAGCCGGTGTGGGCAGGTGGGACTAGTGTAGATGGGGCAAGTTGGTCGGTATGGGACTAGTGTAGATGGGGAATGTTGGCCGGTGTGGGCAGGTGGGACTAGTGTAGATGGGGAATGTTGGTCGGTGTGGGCAGGTGGGGACTAGTGTAGATGGGGCATGTTGGCCGGTGTAGATGGGGCATGTTGGCAGGTGGAACTAGTGTATATGGGGTATGCCGGTCGGTGTGGGCAGGTGGGACTACTGTAGATGGGGCATGTTGGCCGGTGTGGGCAGGTGGGACTAGTGTACATGGGGCATGTTGGTCGGTGTGGGCAGGTGGGACTAGTGTAGATGGGGCATGTTGTTCGGTGTGGGCAGGTGGGACTGGTGTAGATGGGGCATGTTGATCGGCGTGGGCAGGTGGAACTACTGTAGATGGGGCATGTTGGTCGGTGTGGGCAGGTGGGACTAGTGTAGATAGGGCATGATGGTCAGTGTGGGCAGGTAGGACTATTGTGGATGGGACATGTTGGCCGGTGTGGGCAGGTGGGACTAGTGTAGATGGAACATGTTGGTGGTGTAGATGGGGCATGGTGGCGGGTGTGGGCAGGTGGGACTAGTGTAGATGGGGCATGTTGGCCGGTGTGGACAGGTGGGACTAGTGTAGATGGGGCATGTTGGTCGGTGTGGGCAGGTGGGATTAGTGTAGATGGGGCATGTTGGTCGGTGTGGCAGGTGGGACTCGTGTATATGGGGCATGTTGTTCGGTGTGGGCGGGTGGGACTAGCATAGATGGGGCATGTTGGTCGGTGTGGGACTAGTGTAGATGGGGCATGTTGGTCGGTGTGGGCAAGTGGGACTGGTGTAGATGGGGCAGGTTGGTCGGTGTGGGCGGGTGGGACTTGTGTAGATGGGGCATGTTGGTTGGTGCGGATGGGTGGGACTAGTGTAGATGGGGCATGTTTGCCGGTGTGTGCAGGTGGGACTAGTGTAGATGGGGCATGTTGGTCGGTGTGGGCAGGTGGGACTAGTGTAGATGGGGCATGTTATACGGTGTAGATGGGGAGTGTTGGTCGGTGTGGGCAGGTGGGACTAGTGTAGATGGGGCATGTTGGCCGGTATGGGCTGGTGGGACTAGTGTAGATGGGGCATGTTAGTCGGTGTGGGCAGGTGGGACTAGTGTAGATGGGGCATGTTGGTCGGTGTGGGCAGGTGGGACTAGTGTAGATGGGGCATGTAGGACGCTATAGATGGGGCATGTTGGTCGGTGTGGGCAGGTGAGACTAGTGTAGATGGGGCATCTTAGTTGGTTTGGTCAGGTGGAACTAGTGTAGATGGGGCATGTTGGCCGATGTGGGCTGGTGGGACTAGTGTAGAAGGGGCATGTTGGCTGGTGTGGGCAGGTGGGACTAGTGTAGATGGGGCATGTTGGTCGGTGTGGGCAGGTGGGACTAGTGTAGATGGGGCATGACGTTCGTTGCGGGCTGGTGGGACTAGTGTAGATGGGGCATGTTGATCGGTGTGGGCAGGTGGGACTACTGTAGATGGGGCATGTTGGCAGGTGTAGATGGAGCATGTTGGTCGGTGTGGGCAGGTGGGACTAGTGTAGATGGGGCGTGTTGGTCGGTGTGGGCAGGTGGGACTATTGTAGATGGGGCATGTTGGTCGGTGTGGGCAGGTGGGACTAGTGTAGATGGGGCATGTTGGTCGATGTGGGCAGGTGGGACTAGTGTAGATGGGGCATCTTAGTCGGTGTGGGCAGGTGGAACTAGTGTAGATGGGGCATGTTGGCCGGTGTGGGCTGGTGGGACTAGTGTAGAAGGGGCATGTTGGCTGGTGTGGGCAGGTGGGACTAGTGTAGATGGGGCATGTTGGCCGGTGTAGATGGGGCATGGTGGCAGGTAGATGGGGCATGTAGGACGGTATAGATGGGGCATGTTGGTCGGTGTGGGCAGGTGGGACTAGTGTAGATGGGGCATGTTGGTCGATGTGGGCAGGTGGGACTAGTGTAGATGGGGCATCTTAGTCGGTGTGGGCAGGTGGAACTAGTGTAGATGGGGCATGTTGGCCGGTGTGGGCTGGTGGGACTAGTGTAGAAGGGGCATGTTGGCTGGTGTGGGCAGGTGGGACTAGTGTAGATGGGGCATGTTGGCCGGTGTAGATGGGGCATGGTGGCAGGTAGATGGGGCATGTAGGACGGTATAGATGGGGCATGTTGGTCGGTGTGGGCAGGTGGGACTAGTGTAGATGGGGCATCTTAGTCGGTGTGGGCAGGTGGAACTAGTGTAGATGGGGCATGTTGGCCGGTGTGGGCTGGTGGGACTAGTGTAGAAGGGGCATGTTGGCTGGTGTGGGCAGGTGGGACTAGTGTAGATGGGGCATGTTGGTCGGTGTGGGCAGGTAGGACTAGTGTAGATGGGACATGTTGGTCAGTGTGGGCAGGTGGGACTAATGTAGATGGGGCATGTTGGCCGGTGTGGGCGGGTGGGACTACTGTACATGGGGCATGTTGGTCGGTGTGGGGAGGTGGGACTAGTGTAGATGGGGCATGTTGGTCGGTGTGGGACTAGTGTAGATGGGGCATATTGGTGGGTGTGGGCGGGTGGGACTAGTGTAGATGGGGCATGTTGGTCGGTGTGGGCAGAAGGGACTAATGTAGATGGGGCATGTTGGCTGGTGTGGGCAGGTGGGACAAGTGTAGATGGGGCATGTTGGGTGGTGTAGATGGGGCATGTTGGTCGGTGTGGGCAGGTGGGTCTAGTGTAGATGGGGCATGTTGGTCGGTGTGGGCAGGTGGGACTAGTGTAGATGGGGCATGTTCGTCGGTGTGGGCAGTGGGACTAGTGTAGATGGGGCATGTTGGCCGGTGTGGGCAGGTGGGACTAGTGTAGATGGGACATGTAGGTCGGAGTGGGCAGGTGGGACTAGTGTAGATGGGGCATGTTGGCCGGTGTGGGCAGGTGGGGCTAGTGTAGATGGGGCATGGTGGCCGGTGTAGCTGGGGCATGTTGGCCGGTGTAGATGGGAAATGGTGGCAGGTGTGGGCAGGTGGGACTAGTGTAGATGGGGCATGTTGATCGGTGTGGGCACGTGGGACTGGTGTAGACGGGGCATGTTGGTCGGTGTGGGCAGGTGGGACTAGTGTAGATGGAGCATGTTGGTTGGTGTGGGCAGGTGGGACTAGTGTAGATGGGGCATGGTGGTCGGTGTATGCAGGTGGGACTAGTGTAGATGGGGCATGTTGGCAGGTGTGGGCAGGTGGGACTAGTGAAGATGGGGCATGTTGGCCGGTGTGGGCAGGTAGGACTAGTGTAGATGGGGCATGTTGGTCGGTGTGGGCAGATGGGACTAATGTAGATGGGGCAGGTGGGACTACTGTAGATGGGGCATGTTGGCCGGTGTGGGCGGGTGGGACTAGTGTACATGGGGCATGTTGGTCGGTGTGGGGAGGTGGGACTAGTGTCGATGGGGCATGTTGGTCGGTGTGGGACTAGTGTAGATGGGGCATATTGGCCGGTGTGGGCGGGTGGGACTGGTGTAGATGGGGCATGTTGGTCGGTGTGGGCAGATGGGACTAATGTAGATGGGGCATGTTGGCTTGTGTGGGCAGTTGGGACTAGTGTAGATGGGGCATGTTGGTCGGTGTGGGCAGGTGGGACTAGTGTAGATGGGGCATGTTGGTCGGTGTGGGCAGGTGGGACTAGTGTAGATGGGGCATGTTCGTCGGTGTGGGCAGTGGGACTAGTGTAGATGGGGCATGTTGGCCGGTGTGGGCAGGTGGGACTAGTGTAGATGGGACATGTTGTTCGGAGTGGGCAGGTGGGACTAGTGTTGATGGGGCATGTTGGCCGGTGTGGGCAGGTGGGGCTAGTGTAGATGGGGCATGTTGGCCGGTGTAGATGGGAAATGGTGGCAGGTGTGGGCAGGTGGGACTAGTGTAGATGGGGCATGTTGATCGGTGTGGGCACGTGCGACTGGTGTAGACGGGGCATGTTGGTCGGTGTGGGCAGGTGGGACTAGTGTAGATGGAGCATGTTGGTCGGTGTGGGCAGGTGGGACTAGTGTAGATGGGGCATGGTGGTCGGTGTATGCAGGTGGGACTAGTGTAGATGGGGCATGTTGGCAGGTGTGGGCAGGTGGGACTAGTGAAGATGGGGCATGTTGGACGGTGTGGGCAGGTAGGACTAGTGTAGATCGGCTCCGCTGATGGTAAGTTCGGTCCGCGGGCTCAGCGAACCAGAGCCCTGTAGGCCGCCAGCTCCAGGAGTTGGGCCGATGGTAGGCCGCAGCAGGAACGGAGACAACACCCAGAAAACAAAGGACGGGTCTCCGTTCCGAAGGGACACCTATTTACAATTTTACAGTTCCCCCCCCTCCCCCCCACATACACACATAGTACACAAACACAAAAACACGACATCACAACTACAGTTAAGACAAAAAAACAACAAAAACACAAAGACAAATGGACAGCAGGTAAGCCGCAGCTGCTATGGCAGCGCCGCCATTTTGTGATGGAGTTACTCGACGCAGAGTCTCGCTTGGGTCGGGACGGTGAGGACTCCTGTGAGTGGGGAGAGTTTCAGGAGAGGAAGGAAGCGCTGTGGGACCTGCAGCTTGAGCGATCCCGAGGTGCTTACATGAGGTCGCGAGTCCAGATGCTGCAAGATCTGGACCGGGCTTCACCTTTCTTTCTGGAGAAAGGGCGAGGAGCCCGCAAACAGCTCGTCGAGCTGCTTACGGACGATGGCTCCTCGGTCACAAACCCAGAGGGGATTATTGCGTTAGTTCGGTCCTTTTATGGAACGCTGTTCTGATGGTGTCAGCGGGGAGGCTCAGCGGGTCCTGTGGGAGGGGATACCGACTATAGATAGAGGGGTGTTTGAACAGCTTGATGACCCCTTATCATTGGAGGAGGTGACTGGTGCCCTGCACCAGCTCAGAAGGGGTAAGTCCCCTGGGCTGGATGGGCTGACGGTTGAGTTTGTTAGAGCCTTCTGGGATGTCCTGGGGGGTGACTACATGAAGGTTCTGGGGGAAAGCCTGACGACCAGGGAGATGCCCCTCTCGTGGCGCAGGGCAGTCGTTGTCCTGCTACCCAACAAGGGCGAACTCCGCCTGTTGAAGAACTGGCGCCCGGTCTCTCTCCTCTGTACAGAGTATAAAGTTTTTGCAAGGGCGATGGCAAATCGCCTGGGCACCGTACTATCCCAAATGATCCACCCTGACCAGTCCTATACAGTCCCTGGTCGGTCCATCCAAGATAACATCCATTTGGTTAGGGACCTGATCCATCTGGCCCAGGGCACTGGTCAGTCAGCTGCTTTTCTATCCCTGGATCAGGAGAAGGCTTTTGACAGGGTGGACCTCCTCGGGACTACCTCAGGATTACCTCCTCGGGACACTGCAAGCGTTCGGTTTTGGACCGCATTTTGTGGCCCGGGTCCGGCTTATGTATACCGCAGCAGCAGAGTGTCGCGTGAAGATTAACAGTGCATTGTTGGCTCCCATTCGCTTTGGGAGGGGGGTACGCCAGGAGTGCTCCATGTCTGCAGGTGTTCTCAGCTGCTTCGTCCGCTAGGATCAACTGGAGTAAGTGCTCCGGACTTCTAGTGGGCCAGTGGCAGGTGGACTCCCTGCCGGAAGAGATGAAGGATTATGCGTGGAGTACCACGCACCTCCTCTACCTGGGGATCTACCTGAGTCCCACTGAAGATGCATGGCCGGCGAACTGGCAGGAGCTAGAGACGAAAGTCGTCACCTTGGTGGGACGCTGGTCAGGCTTGCTTAGGGTTATTTCTTTCCAGGGTAGGGTGCTGGTCATAAACCAGCTGGTGGCCTCAATGTTATGGTACCGGCTGGCCACTCTTGTCCCGCCCTCTACCTTTGTAAATGCTGTACAGAAGAGGTTAGTGGATTTCTTTTGGGGAGGGAGGAAACACTGGGTCTCAGCAGCAGTCCTGAGTCTCCCGCTAGAGGAGGGTGGCCAGTCCTTGGTATGCGTGCGTACCCAGGTGGCGGCTCTCCGTCTCAGGACTCTGCGGAGGTACGTGTACGTGGAGCACCCTCCCAGGTGGCACGCTCTGGCCACGTATTTTTTCCGCCAGGGCCAGTGCCTAAGGGGGGTTTGGCGGCTCCCGGTGGCGGGTATCAGTCGACCCACCACGCGGGACATGCCAAGCTTTTACCGCGATGTGTTGAGAGTGAGGAATTTGGTCATCTTCAGTCAGAGCGTTGCTCCTCAGGGGGAGGGGGGTGTTGTGGCTGTGGGGGGGGGCCGGTCCTCACGCTGTCGCGGTGGGTGTTGGGGAGCGGCGTGTGCTTGGAGTGATTCCGGCCGAGCTTACCCCCGCTCCGCCGGAACTGCTCATCGGGCCCAGGCTCCGGAATATTTCCCGGGAGCCGGCCCCACACAACTTGAGCCGCCTCTCCCAGATGCCCAGCGTGCCGTTCCGTGATACAGGCAGACGTTTACTGTATAGGATGCTCCTGCACACTCCGCACCTCCTCGCCTTCGTCTTCCGTCCGGATACGCCTTGGCGATCCGTGTTGCCACCTGATGGCGGGGGTGGTCCCCAGTGGAGGTCTCTCTACAAGGGAGTCCTCCCCCTTTACATCAGGGACCTGGGGTGGAGAGTGTTGCACAGAGCCGTGTAATAAATTTTTGAGTCGGTTCATGGATTCGCCGGCCGCCTGTATTTTCTGCGGCGAGGAAGAGTCCGTGTTCCACATGTACATGGAGTGTGTGAGGTTGCTGCCCCTGTATGAGTATCTGAAGGGGTTGCTCCTCAAGTTTTGGCTGCATTTCAGTCCTACGATCCTGGTGTTTGGGCTCAGGGGCTGGGAGTGGGGAGGGCCGGTCAGGAGGGTGGGATTTCCCTGTCGGTTTGCTGTTGGGCCTGGCCAAGATGGCCATTCGTGGGTCCAGGCAGCGGGCGGTCGATGGTCTTGCCAGAGTGGGCTGCCTCCCCCTCTTCCGGGCCTACGTCCGTGCGCATGTGTCCCTAGAGAGAGAACACGCGGTGTCCACGGGGACGCTGGAGGCCTTCCGTGAACGCTGGTCACCGCGGGGGGTTGAGAGCATTGTAAATAATGAAGGCAATGTTGTATTATAATGATTACCTGATGTTTTGTAATCTCTGATTGTGGTTTTGATGTGATGTATCATGTGTTTGTGCTGAATAAAGTCATTGAAAGGAAAAAAAAAAAAAAGAAGAAAAAAAAGAATGTGTGGGATTCTCTGCCACAGACGGGCAGTGGACAACACGTCACTGGATGGGTTGTAGAGAGAGTTAGATAGAGCTCTTGGGGCCAGTGGGATCAAGGGGTACGGGGAGAAGGCAGGGACGGGGTACTGATGTGGATGGTCAGCCATGATCCCCTGTGTCTCCCCCTGTATCTCCTCCCACACTCACCCCCTCACTCACACCCCCGTCAGAGAGAGAGAGAGAGAGAGAGAGAGAGAGAGAGATAGAGAGAGAGAGAGAGAGAGAGAGAGAGAGAGAGAGAGAGAAAGAGAGAGAGAGAGGGGAGAGAGAGAGAGACACACAGGTCAGTGTGGAGACAGAGGGGGGGACACAGACATCATTAGTTCGGGTGACCCTGAAGCCATCACTTCTGTGGGAAACCCAGAGCACAGACCGCTCGGCCCAACACTAGTCAGGGCCGTGCTAGCCCTAATCCCAAACAACGAGCTCCAACTCTGGACAACGTCCAGCCCCCACTCAGAGAGTGAGTGAGTGAGGGGGAAGTGTGTGAGTAAGGGGGGGGAGTGTGTGAGTAAGAGGGGGAGTGTGTGAGTAAGGGGGGAGTGTGTGAGGGGTGTGTGTGTGTGTGGGTGTGTGTGTGGGGTGTGTGTGTGGGGTGTGTGTGTGGGGTGTGTGTGTGGGGGGGGGGGTAGGTGGGGGGTGGGGACACACACACATGAACAGGTCACCATGTCTGAGTTGCCCACCTTTATCCCCTACGTCGCTCCCTTCCCCAACACCTTTGTGGGGTTGCTGGACACCTACAGTGTAGTGAGGTACAGAGCTGGAGAGGGGTCTCCACCACAAACATCACCCCTCCACCCGCTGCCTGGCCCACCGAGCTCCACCTTTCCATGAAAGATGTCGTGGAGCTGGAAAGGGTTGAGAGATTGACGAGGATGTTGCCTGGACTAGAGGGTGTGAGCTACAGGGAGAGGTTGAGCAGGCTGGGTCTCTATTCCATGGAGCGCAGGAGGATGAGGGGTGATCTTACAGAGGGGTACAACATCACGAGAGGAATAGACCGGGTAGATGCACAGAGTCTCTTGCCCAGAGTAGGGGAATCGAGGACCAGAGGACACAGGTTCAAGGTGAAGGGGGAACGATTTAATAGGAATCTGAGTGGTAACTTTTCCACACACAAGTGTGGTGGGTGAATGGAACGAGCTGCCAGAGGAGGTAGTTGAGGCTGGGACTGACCCAACATTTAAGAAACAGATGGACAGGTACATGGATAGGACAGGTTTGGAGGAATATGGGCCAAACGAGGGCAGGTGGGACGAGTGTAGATGGGGCATGTTGGTCGGTGTGGGCAGGTGGGACTAGTGTAGATGGGGCATGTTGGTCGGTGTGGGACTAGTGTAGATGGGGCATGTTGGTCGGTGTGGGCAGGTGGGACTGGTGTAGATGGGGCATGTTGGTCGGTGTGGGCAGCTGGGATTAGTGTAGATGGGGCATGCTGGCAGGTGTGGGCAGATGGGACTAGTGTAGATGGGGCATCTTGGTCCGTGTGGGCAGGTGGGACTAGTGTAGATGGGGCATGTTGGACGGTGGAGATGAGGCATGTTGGTCGGTGTGGGCAGGTGGGACTAGTGTAGATGGGGCATGTTGGTCGGTGTGGGCAGGTGGGGCTAGTGTAGATGGGGCATTTTGGTCGGTGTGGGCAGGTGGGACTAGTGTAGATGGGGCATGTTGGCCTGTGTAGATGGGGCATGGTGGCAGGTGTGACTAATGTAGATGAGGCACGTTGGTCAGTGTGGGCAGGAGGGACTAGTGTAGATGGGGCATGTTGGTCGGTGTGTGCAAGTGGGACTAGTGTAGATGGGGCATGTTGGTTGGTGTGGGCAGGTGGGACTAGTGTAGATGGGCATGTTGGCAGGTGTGGGCAGGTGGGACTAGTGTAGATGGGGCATGTTGGCAGATGTGGGCAGGTGGGTCTAGTGTAGATGGGGCATGTTGGCCGGTGTGGGCAGGTGGGACTAGTGTAGATTAGGCATGTTGGCAGGTGTGGGCAGGTGGGACTAGTG
>NW_027602641.1:0-31004 GCF_053455715.1 Rhinoraja longicauda | reverse complement strand
CACTGTCTCCCCCTCACCGTCTCCCCCCCCCTCACTGTCTCCCCCTCACCGTCTCCCCCCTCACCAACTCCCTCTCACCATCTCCCCCTCACCGTCTCCCCCTCACTGTCTCCCCCTCACTGTCTCCCCTCACTGTCTCCCCCTCACTGTCTCCCCTCACTGTCTCCCTCTCAACCGTCTCCCCTCACTGTCCCCCCCTCACTGTCTCCCCCTCACTGTCTCCCCCTCACTGTCTCCCCCTCCCTGTCCCCCCCTCACCGTCCCTCCCTCACCGTCTCCCCCCTCACCAACTCCCTCTCACCGTCTCCCCTCACGTCTCCCCCTCACTGTCTCCCCCTCACTGTCTCCCCCTCACTGTCTCCCCCTCACTGTTTCCCCCTCACTGTCTCCCCCCCACTGTCTCCCCCCCACCGTCTCCCCCTCACCGTCCCCTTCACTGTCCCCCCTCACTGTCTCCCCCTCACTGTCCCCCCCTCACCGTCTCCCCCTAACCGTCTCCCCCTCACCGTCTCCCCCTCACTGTCTCCCCTCACTGTCTCCGCTCACTGTCTCCCCTCACTGTTCTCCCCCTCACTGTTTCCCCTCCTCACTGTCTCCCCTCACTGTCTCCCTCTCACCGTCTCCCCTCACTGTCTCCCCCCCTCACTATCTCCCCCTCACCGTCTCCCCCTCACTGTCTCCCCCCACTATCTCCCCCTCACTGTCTCCCTCACTGTCTCCCCCCTCACTGTCTCCCCTCACTGTCTCCCCCTCACCGTCTTCCCCTCACTGTCTCCCTCACTGTTCTCTCCCCCACTGTCTCCCCTCACTGTCTCCCCTCACCGTCTCCCTCACTGTCTCCCCCTCACTGTCTCCCCCTCACTGTCTCCCCCTCACCGTCTTCCCCTCACTGTCTCCCCTCACTGTCTCCCCCTCACTGTCTCCCCCTCACTGTCTCCCCCTCACTGTCTCCCCCTCCTCACTATCTCCCCCTCACTGTCTCCCCCTCACCGTCTCCCCTCACTGTCTTCCCCCTCACTGTCTCCCCCTCACTGTCTCCCCCCCCTCACTGTTTCCCCCTCACTGTCTCCCCCTCACTGTACTCCCCTCACTGTCTCCCCCCTCACTGTCTCCCCCTCACTGTCTCCCCCTCACTGTCTCCCCCCCCTCACTGTTTCCCCTCACTGTCTCCCCCTCCCTGTCTCCCCCTCACTGTCTCCCCCTCACTGTCTCCCCCTCACCGTCTCCCCCTCACCGTCTCCCCCTCACTGTCTCCCCTCACCGTCTCCCCCCTCACCGTCTCCCCCCCTCACTGTCCCCCCTTACTGTCTCCCCCCCTCACTATCTCCCCTCACCGTCTCCCACTTACCGCCTCCCCCTCACTGTCCCCCCTCACTGTCCCCCCTCACTGTCTCCGCTCTCTGTTGTCTCCCCCTCACCGTCTCCCCCTCACCGTCTCCCCCTCACTGTCCCCCTCACTGTCTCCCCCTCACTCTCTCCCCTCACTGTCTCCCCCTCACTGTCTCCCCTCACTGTCCCCCCTCACTGTCTCCCCCTCACAGTCTCCCCTCCCTGTCCCACCCTCACCGTCCCTCCCTCACCGTCTCCCCCTCACCGTCTCCCCCCTCACCGTCTCCCCCTCACTGTCTCCCCCCCACTGTCTCCCCCTCACCGTCTCCCCCTCACCGTCTCCCCCTCACTGTCCCCTCACTGTCCCCCCCTCACTGTCTCCCCCTCACTGTCCCCCCCTCACCGTCTCCCCCTCACCGTCTTCCCCTCACTGTCTCCCCTCAACAGTCTCCCCTCTCTGTCTCCCCCTCACCGTCCCTCCCTCACCGTCTCCCCTCACTGTCTCCCCCTCACTATCTCCCCCTCACCGTCTCCCCCTCACTGTCTCCCCCTCACTGTCTCCCCCCCTCACTGTCTCCCCCTCACTGTCTCCCCCTCCACTGGTCTCCCCCTCACTGTCTCCCCCTCACTGTCTCCCCTCACTGTCTCCTCCTCACTGTCTCCCCCTCACTGTCTCCCCCCCCCTCACTGTTCCCCTCACTGTCTCCCCCTCACTGTTTCCCCTCACCGTCTCCCCTCACCGTCTCCCCTCACTGTCTCCCCCTCACCGTCTCCCCCTCACCGTCTCCCCCTCACTGTCTCCCCTCACCGTCTCCCCCTCACTGTCTCCCCCTCACCGTCTCCCCCTCACCGTCTCCCCCTCACTGTCTCCCCCTCACCGTCCTCCCCCTCACTGTCTCCCCCTCACCGTCTCCCCCTTACCGTCACCCCCTCACCGTCTCCCCCTCACTGTCTCCCCCTCACTATCTCCCCCTCACTGACTCCCCCCCACTGTCTCCCCCTCACTGTCCCCCCTCACTGTCTCTGCTCTCTGTTGTCTCCCTCACCGTCTCCCCCTCACTGTCCCCCCTCACTGTCTCCCCCTCACTGTTTTCCCCCTCACTGTCTCCCCTCACCTGTCTCCCCCTCACTGTCTCACCCTCACCGTCTCCCCCTCACTGTTTCCCCCCCTCACTGCCTCCCCCTCACTGTCTCCCCCTCACTGTCTCCCCCTCACTGTCTCCCCCTCACCGTCTCCCTCTCACCGTCTTCCCCTCACTGACCCCCCCCAACAGTCTCCCCCCCCTCACTATCTCCCCCTCACCGTCTCCCCCTCACCGTCTCCCCCTCACTGTCTCCCCTCACTGTCTCCCCCTCACTGTCTCCCCCTCACTGTTTCTTCCCCCTCACTGTCTCCCCCCCACTGTCTCCCCCTCACCGTCTCCCCCTCACTGTCCCCTTCACTGTCTCCCCCTCACAGTCTCCCCCTCACTGTCCCCTTCACTGTCTCCCCCTCACAGTCTCCCCCTCACCGTCTCCCCCTCACTGTCTCCCCTCACCGTCTCCCCCTCACCGTCTCCCCCTCACTGTCTCCCCCTCACAGTCTCCCCTCCCTCACTGTCTCCCCCTCCACTGTCTCCCCCTCACTGTCTCCCCTCACTGTCCTCCCCCTCACTGTCTCCCCTCACTGACTCCCCCTCACTGTCTCCCCTCACTGTCTCCGCTCTCTGTTGTCTCCCCTCACCGTCTCCCCCTCACTGTCTCCCCCTCACAGTCTCCCCCTCACCGTCTCCCCCTCACTGTCTCCCTCACCATCTCCCCCTCACTGTCACCCCCTCACTGTCTCCCCCTCACTGTCTCCCCCTCACTGTCTCCCTCTCACCGTCTCCCCTCACTGTCTCCCCCTCACTGTCCCCCCTCACTGTCTCCCCTCACTGTCTCCCCTCACTGTCTCCCCCTCACTGTCTCCCCCTCACAGTCTCCCCTCACTGTCTCCCTCACTGTCTCCCCCTCACCGTCTCCCCCTCACCGTCTCCCCTCACCGTCTCCCCCCCTCACTGTCTCCCCTCACTGTCTCCCCCTCACTATCTCCCCCTCACTGTCTCCCCCTCACTGTCTCCGCTCTCTGTTATCTCCCCTCACCGTCTCCCCCTCACTGTCACCCCCTCACTGTCTCCCCCTCACTGTCTCCCCCCCTCACTGTCTCCCTCACTGTCTCCCCTCACTGTCTCCCCCTCACTGTTTTCCCCCTCACTGTCTCCCCCTCACCGTCTCCCCCTCACTGTCTCCCCCTCACTGCCTCCCCCTCACTGTCTCCCCCTCACTGTCTCCGCTCACTGTCCTCCCCTCACTGTCTCCCCCTCACTGTTTCCCCCCCTCACTGTCTCCCCCCCCTCACTGTTTCCCCCCTCACTGTTTCCCCCTCACTGTCTCCCCCTCCCTGTCTCCCCCTCACTGTCTCCCCCTCACTGTCTCCCCTCACTGTCTCCCCCTCACTGTCCCCCCTCACTGTCTCCCCTCACTGTCTCCCCCTCACTGTCTCCCCTCACTGTCTCCCCCTCACTGTCTCCCCCTCACTGTCTCCCCTCACTGTCTCCCCTCACTGTCTCCCCTCACTGTCCCCCCTCACTGTCTCCCCCCCCTCACTATCTCCCCCTCACTGTCTCCCCCCTCACTGTTTCCCCCTCCCTGTCTCCCCCTCACTGTTTCCCCCCTCACTGTCTCCCCCTCCCTGTCTCCCCCTCACTGTCTCCCCCTCACAGTCTCCCCCTCACTGTCTCCCCCTCACCGTCTCCCCCCCCTCCCTGTCTCCCCCTCACCGTCTCCCCCTCACCAACTCCCCCTCACCGTCTCCCCCTCACCGTCTCCCCCTCACTGTCTCCCCCTCACCGTCTCCCCCTCACTGTCTCCCCCTCACTGTCTCCCCCTCACTGTCTCCCCCTCACTGTCTCCCCCTCACTGTCTCCCTCTCACCGTCTCCCCTCACTGTCCCCCCCTCACTGTCTCCCCCTCACTGTCTCCCCCTCACTGTCTCCCCTCACTGTCTCCCCCTCACAGTCTCCCCCTCCCTGTCCCCCCCCTCACCGTCCCTCCCTCACCGTCTCCCCCTCACCGTCTCCCCCTCACCGTCTCCCCCTCACTGTCTCCCCCTCACTGTCTCCCCCTCACTGTTTCCCCCTCACTGTCTCCCCCCCACTGTCTCCCCCCCACCGTCTCCCCCTCACCGTCCCCTTCACTGTCCCCCCCTCACTGTCTCCCCCTCACTGTCCCCCCCTCACCGTCTCCCCCTCACCGTCTTCCCCTCACTGTCTCCCCTCACTGTCTCCGCTCACTGTCTCCCCTCACTGTCTCCCCCTCACTGTTTCCCCTCCTCACTGTCTCCCCCTCACTGTCTCCCTCTCACCGTCTCCCCTCACTGTCTCCCCCCCTCACTATCTCCCCCTCACCGTCTCCCCCTCACTGTCTCCCCCCACTATCTCCCCCTCACTGTCTCCCCCCACTATCTCCCCCTCACTGTCTCCCCCTCACTGTCTCCCCTCACTGTCTCCCCCTCACTGTCTCCCCCTCACTGTCTCCCCCTCACTGTCTCCCCCTCACCGTCTTCCCCTCACTGTCTCCCCTCACTGTCTCCCCCTCACCGTCTCCCCTCACTGTCCCCCCCTCACTGTCTCCCCTCCTCACTATCTCCCCCTCACTGTCTCCCCCTCACCGTCTCCCCTCACTGTCTCCCCCTCACTGTCTCCCCCTCACTGTCTCCCCCCCCTCACTGTTTCCCCCTCACTGTCTCCCCCTCACTGTCTCCCCCTCACTGTCTCCCCCCCCTCACTGTCCCCCCCTCACTGTCTCCCCTCACTGTCTCCCCCTCACCGTCTCCCCTCACTGTCTCCCCCTCACTGTCTCCCCCCCCTCACTGTCTCCCCCTCACTGTCTCCCCCTCACTGTCTCCCCCCCCTCACTGTTTCCCCCTCACTGTCTCCCCCTCCCTGTCTCCCCCTCACCGTCTCCCCCTCACCGTCTCCCCCTCACTGTCTCCCCCTCACCGTCTCCCCCTCACCGTCTCCCCCCCTCACTGTCCCCCCCTCACCGTCTCCCACTTACCGCCTCCCCCTCACTGTCCCCCCTCACTGTCTCCCCCTCACAGTCTCCCCCTCCCTGTCCCCCCCTCACCGTCCCTCCCTCACCGTCTCCCCCTCACCGTCTCCCCCTCACTGTCTCCCCCCCACTGTCTCCCCCTCACCGTCTCCCCCTCACCGTCTCCCCCTCACTGTCCCCTTCACTGTCCCCCCCTCACTGTCTCCCCCTCACTGTCCCCCCCTCACCGTCTCCCCCTCACCGTCTTCCCCTCACTGTCTCCCCTCACTGTCTCCCCCTCACTGTCTCCGCTCTCTGTTGTCTCCCCCTCACCGTCTCCCCCTCACTGTCTCCCCCTCACTGTCTCCCCTCACTGTCTCCCCCTCACTGTCTCCCCTCACTGTCTCCCCTCACTGTCTCCCCCTCACTGTTTTCCCCCACACTGTCTCCCCCTCAACGTCTCCCTCTCACCGTCTTCCCCTCACTGTCTCCCCCTCACTGTCTCCCCCTCACTGTCTCCCCTCACTGTCTCCCCTCACTGTCTCCCCCTCACTGTCTCCCCTCACTGTCTCCCCCCACTATCTCCCCCTCACTGTCTCCCCTCACTGTCCCCCCCTCACTGTCTCCCCCTCACTGTCTCCCCCTCACTGTCTCCCCCTCCCTGTCTCCCCCTCACTGTCTCCCCCTCACCGTCTCCCCCTCACTGTCTCCCCCCTCACCGTCTCCCCCTCACTGTCTCCCCTCACTGTCTCCCCTCACTGTCTCCCCCTCACCGTCTCCCCCTCACTGTCCCCCCTCACTGTCTCCCCCTCACTGTCTCCCCCTCACTGTTTTCTCCCTCACTGTCTCCCCTCACTGTCTCCCCTCACTGTCTCCCCCTCACCGTCTCCCCCTCACTGTCCCCCCTCACTGTCTCCCCCTCACTGTCTCCCCCTCACTGTTTTCCCCCTCACTGTCTCCCCTCACTGTCTCCCCTCACTGTCTCTCCCTCACTGTCTCCCCCTCACTGTCTCCCCCTCACTGTCTCCCCTCACTGTCTCCCCCTCACTGTCTCCCCCTCACCGTCTCCCCCTCACTGTCTCCCCTCACTGTCTCCCCTCACTGTCTCCCCTCACTGTCTCCCCTCACTGTCTCCCCCTCACCGTCTCCCCCTCACTGTCCCCCCTCACTGTCTCCCCCTCACTGTCTCCCCCTCACTGTTTTCCCCCTCACTGTCTCCCCTCACTGTCTCCCCCTCCCTGTCTCCCCCTCACCGTCTCCCCTCACTGTCTCCCTCTCACCGTCTCCCCTCACTGTCCCCCCCTCACTGTCTCCCCCTCACTGTCTCCCCCTCACTGTCTCCCCTCACTGTCTCCCCCTCACAGTCTCCCCCTCCCTGTCCCCCCCTCACCGTCCCTCCCTCACCGTCTCCCCCTCACCGTCTCCCCCTCACCGTCTCCCCCTCACTGTCTCCCCCTCACTGTCTCCCCCTCACTGTCTCCCCCTCACTGTTTCCCCCCCTCACCGTCCCTCCCTCACCGTCTCCCCCTCACCGTCCCTCCCTCACCGTCTCCCCCTCACTGTCCCCCCCCTCACCGTCTTCCCCTCACTGTCTCCCCTCACTGTCTCCGCTCACTGTCTCCCCCCACTATCTCCCCCTCACTGTCTCCCCTCACTGACTCCCCCTCACTGTCTCCCCCTCACCATCTCCCCCTCACCGTCTTCCCCTCACTGTCTCCCCTCACCGTCTCCCCTCACTGTCCCCCCCTCACTGTCTCCCCCTCCTCACTATCTCCCCCTCACTGTCTCCCCCTCACTGTCTCCCCCTCACTGTCTCCCCCCCCTCACTGTCTCCCCCTCACTGTCTCCCCCTCACTGTCTCCCCCCCCTCACTGTTTCCCCCTCACTGTCTCCCCCTCCCTGTCTCCCCCTCACTGTCCCCCCTCACTGTCTCCCCCTCACTGTCCCCCCTCACTGTCTCCGCTCTCTGTTGTCTCCCCCTCACCGTCTCCCCCTCACTGTCCCCCCCTCACTGTCTCCCCCCTCACTGTCTCCCCTCACTGTCTCCCCTCACTGTCTCCCCCTCACTGTTTTCCCCCTCACTGTCTCCCCCTCACCGTCTCCCCCTCACTGTCTCCCCCTCACTGCCTCCCCCTCACTGTCTCCCCCTCACTGTCTCCGCTCACTGTCTCCCCTCACTGTCTCCCCCTCACTGTTTCCCCCCCTCACTGTCTCCCCCCCCTCACTGTTTCCCCCTCACTGTTTCCCCCTCACTGTCTCCCCCTCCCTGTCTCCCCCTCACTGTCTCCCCCTCACTGTCTCCCCTCACTGTCTCCCCCTCACTGTCCCCCCTCACTGTCTCCCCTCACTGTCTCCCCCTCACTGTCTCCCCCTCACTGTCTCCCCCTCACTGTCTCCCCCTCACCGTCTCCCCTCACTGTCCCCCCCTCACTGTCTCCCCCCCCTCACTATCTCCCCCTCACTGTCTCCCCCCTCACTGTTTCCCCCTCCCTGTCTCCCCCTCACTGTTTCCCCCTCACTGTCTCCCCCTCCCTGTCTCCCCCTCACTGTCTCCCCCTCACAGTCTCCCCCTCACTGTCTCCTCCTCACCGTCTCCCCCCCCTCACTGTCTCCCCCTCACCGTCTCCCCCTCACCAACTCCCCCTCACCGTCTCCCCCTCACCGTCTCCCCCTCACTGTCTCCCCCTCACCGTCTCCCCCTCACTGTCTCCCCCTCACTGTCTCCCCCTCACTGTCTCCCCCTCACTGTCTCCCCCTCACTGTCTCCCTCTCACCGTCTCCCCTCACTGTCCCCCCCTCACTGTCTCCCCCTCACTGTCTCCCCCTCACTGTCTCCCCTCACTGTCTCCCCCTCACAGTCTCCCCCTCCCTGTCCCCCCCTCACCGTCCCTCCCTCACCGTCTCCCCCTCACCGTCTCCCCCTCACCGTCTCCCCCTCACTGTCTCCCCCTCACTGTCTCCCCCTCACTGTCTCCCCCTCACTGTTTCCCCCTCACTGTCTCCCCCCCACTGTCTCCCCCCCACCGTCTCCCCCTCACCGTCCCCTTCACTGTCCCCCCCTCACTGTCTCCCCCTCACTGTCCCCCCCTCACCGTCTCCCCCTCACCGTCTTCCCCTCACTGTCTCCCCTCACTGTCTCCGCTCACTGTCTCCCCTCACTGTCTCCCCCTCACTGTTTCCCCTCCTCACTGTCTCCCCTCACTGTCTCCCTCTCACCGTCTCCCCTCACTGTCTCCCCCCCTCACTATCTCCCCCTCACCGTCTCCCCCTCACTGTCTCCCCCCACTATCTCCCCCTCACTGTCTCCCCCCACTATCTCCCCCTCACTGTCTCCCCCTCACTGTCTCCCCTCACTGTCTCCCCCTCACTGTCTCCCCCTCACTGTCTCCCCCTCACTGTCTCCCCCTCACCGTCTTCCCCTCACTGTCTCCCCTCACTGTCTCCCCCTCACCGTCTCCCCTCACTGTCCCCCCCTCACTGTCTCCCCTCCTCACTATCTCCCCCTCACTGTCTCCCCCTCACCGTCTCCCCTCACTGTCTCCCCCTCACTGTCTCCCCCCCCTCACTGTTTCCCCCTCACTGTCTCCCCCTCACTGTCTCCCCCTCACTGTCTCCCCCCCCTCACTGTCCCCCCCTCACTGTCTCCCCTCACTGTCTCCCCCTCACCGTCTCCCCTCACTGTCTCCCCCTCACTGTCTCCCCCCCTCACTGTCTCCCCCTCACTGTCTCCCCCTCACTGTCTCCCCCCCCTCACTGTTTCCCCCTCACTGTCTCCCCCTCCCTGTCTCCCCCTCACCGTCTCCCCCTCACCGTCTCCCCCTCACTGTCTCCCCCTCACCGTCTCCCCCTCACCGTCTCCCCCCCTCACTGTCCCCCCCTCACCGTCTCCCACTTACCGCCTCCCCCTCACTGTCCCCCCTCACTGTCTCCCCCTCACAGTCTCCCCCTCCCTGTCCCCCCCTCACCGTCCCTCCCTCACCGTCTCCCCCTCACCGTCTCCCCCTCACTGTCTCCCCCCCACTGTCTCCCCCTCACCGTCTCCCCCTCACCGTCTCCCCCTCACTGTCCCCTTCACTGTCCCCCCCTCACTGTCTCCCCCTCACTGTCCCCCCCTCACCGTCTCCCCCTCACCGTCTTCCCCTCACTGTCTCCCCTCACTGTCTCCCCCTCACTGTCTCCGCTCTCTGTTGTCTCCCCCTCACCGTCTCCCCCTCACTGTCTCCCCCTCACTGTCTCCCCTCACTGTCTCCCCCTCACTGTCTCCCCTCACTGTCTCCCCTCACTGTCTCCCCCTCACTGTTTTCCCCCACACTGTCTCCCCCTCACCGTCTCCCTCTCACCGTCTTCCCCTCACTGTCTCCCCCTCACTGTCTCCCCCTCACTGTCTCCCCTCACTGTCTCCCCTCACTGTCTCCCCCTCACTGTCTCCCCTCACTGTCTCCCCCCACTATCTCCCCCTCACTGTCTCCCCTCACTGTCCCCCCCTCACTGTCTCCCCCTCACTGTCTCCCCCTCACTGTCTCCCCCTCCCTGTCTCCCCCTCACTGTCTCCCCCTCACCGTCTCCCCCTCACTGTCTCCCCCCTCACCGTCTCCCCCTCACTGTCTCCCCTCACTGTCTCCCCTCACTGTCTCCCCCTCACCGTCTCCCCCTCACTGTCCCCCCTCACTGTCTCCCCCTCACTGTCTCCCCCTCACTGTTTTCTCCCTCACTGTCTCCCCTCACTGTCTCCCCTCACTGTCTCCCCCTCACCGTCTCCCCCTCACTGTCCCCCCTCACTGTCTCCCCCTCACTGTCTCCCCCTCACTGTTTTCCCCCTCACTGTCTCCCCTCACTGTCTCCCCTCACTGTCTCTCCCTCACTGTCTCCCCCTCACTGTCTCCCCCTCACTGTCTCCCCTCACTGTCTCCCCCTCACTGTCTCCCCCTCACCGTCTCCCCCTCACTGTCTCCCCTCACTGTCTCCCCTCACTGTCTCCCCTCACTGTCTCCCCTCACTGTCTCCCCCTCACCGTCTCCCCCTCACTGTCCCCCCTCACTGTCTCCCCCTCACTGTCTCCCCCTCACTGTTTTCCCCCTCACTGTCTCCCCTCACTGTCTCCCCCTCCCTGTCTCCCCCTCACCGTCTCCCCTCACTGTCTCCCTCTCACCGTCTCCCCTCACTGTCCCCCCCTCACTGTCTCCCCCTCACTGTCTCCCCCTCACTGTCTCCCCTCACTGTCTCCCCCTCACAGTCTCCCCCTCCCTGTCCCCCCCTCACCGTCCCTCCCTCACCGTCTCCCCCTCACCGTCTCCCCCTCACCGTCTCCCCCTCACTGTCTCCCCCTCACTGTCTCCCCCTCACTGTCTCCCCCTCACTGTTTCCCCCCCTCACCGTCCCTCCCTCACCGTCTCCCCCTCACCGTCCCTCCCTCACCGTCTCCCCCTCACTGTCCCCCCCTCACCGTCTTCCCCTCACTGTCTCCCCTCACTGTCTCCGCTCACTGTCTCCCCCCACTATCTCCCCCTCACTGTCTCCCCTCACTGACTCCCCCTCACTGTCTCCCCCTCACCATCTCCCCCTCACCGTCTTCCCCTCACTGTCTCCCCTCACCGTCTCCCCTCACTGTCCCCCCCTCACTGTCTCCCCCTCCTCACTATCTCCCCCTCACTGTCTCCCCCTCACTGTCTCCCCCTCACTGTCTCCCCCCCCTCACTGTCTCCCCCTCACTGTCTCCCCCTCACTGTCTCCCCCCCCTCACTGTTTCCCCCTCACTGTCTCCCCCTCCCTGTCTCCCCCTCACTGTCCCCCCTCACTGTCTCCCCCTCACTGTCCCCCCTCACTGTCTCCGCTCTCTGTTGTCTCCCCCTCACCGTCTCCCCCTCACTGTCCCCCCCTCACTGTCTCCCCCTCACTGTCTCCCCCTCACCGTCTCCCCCTCACTGTCCCCCCCTCACTGTCTCCCCCTCACTGTCTCCCCCTCACCGTCTCCCCCTCACTGTCTCCCCCTCACTGTCTCCCCCTCACTGTCTCCCCCTCACTGTCTCCCCCTCACTGTCTCCCCCTCACCGTGTCCCCCTCACTGTCTCCCCCTCACTGTCTCCCCTCACTGTCTCCCCCTCACCGTCTCCCTCTCACTGTCTCCCCCTCACTGTCTCCCCTCACTGTCCCCCCTCACTGTCTCCCCCTCACTGTCTCCCCCTCACTGTCTCCCCTCACTGTCTCCCCCTCACTGTCTCCCCCTCACTGTCTCCCCCTCACTGTTTTCCCCCTCACTGTCTCCCCCTCACTGTCTCCCCTCACTGTCTCCCCCTCACTGTCTCCCCCTCACCGTGTCCCCCTCACTGTCTCCCCCTCACTGTCTCCCCTCACTGTCTCCCCCTCACCGTCTCCCTCTCACTATCTCCCCCTCACTGTCTCCCCCTCACTGTCTCCCCCTCACTGTCTCCCCCCCCTCACTGTCTCCCCCTCACTGTCTCCCCCCACTATCTCCCTCTCACTGTCTCCCCCTCACTGTCTCCCCTCACTGTCTCCCCTCACTGTCTCCCCCTCACCGTCTCCCCTCACTGTCCCCCCCTCACTGTCTCCCCTTCCTCACTATCTCCCCCTCACTGTCTCCCCCTCACTGTCTCCCCCTCACTGTCTCCCCTCACTGTCTCCCCCTCACTGTCTCCCCCTCACAGTCTCCCCCTCACTGTCTCCCCTCACTGTCTCCCCCTCACTGTCTCCCCCTCACCGTCTCCCCCTCACTGTCTCCCCTCACTGTCTCCCCCTCACTGTCTCCCCCTCACCGTCTCCCCCTCACTGTCCCCCCTCACTGTCTCCGCTCTCTGTTGTCTCCCCCTCACCGTCTCCCCCTCACTGTCTCCCCCTCACCGTCTCCCCCTCACTGTCTCCCCCTCACAGTCTCCCCCTCACTGTCTCCCCTCACTGTCTCCCCCTCACCGTCTCCCCCTCACTGTCTCCCCCTCACTGTCTCCCCCTCACTGTCTCCCCCTCACTGTCTCCCCCTCACTGTCTCCCCCTCACTGTCTCCCCCTCACTGTCTCCCCCCACTATCTCCCTCTCACTGTCTCCCCCTCACTGTCTCCCCCTCACTGTCTCCCCCTCACTGTCTCCCCCTCACTGTTTCCCCCTCACTATCTCCCCCTCACTGTCTCCCCCTCACTGTCTCCCCCTCACTGTCTCCCCCTCACCGTCTCCCCTCACTGTCCCCCCCTCACTGTCTCCCCCTCACTGTTTCCCCCTCACTATCTCCCCCTCACTGTCTCCCCCTCACTGTCTCCCCCCCCTCACTGTTTCCCCCTCACCGTCTCCCCCTCACTGTCTCCCCCTCACTGTCTCCCCCTCACTGTCTCCCCCTCACTGTCTCCCCCCCCTCACTGTTTCCCCCTCACCGTCTCCCCCTCACCGTCTCCCCCTCATTGTCTCCCCCTCACCGTCTCCCTCTCACCGTCTCCCCTCACTGTCCCCCCTCACTGTCTCCCCCTCACTGTCTCCCCCTCACTGTCTCCCCCTCACCGTCTTCCCCTCACTGTCCACCCCTCACTGTCTCCCCCCCTCACTATCTCCCCCTCACTGTCTCCCCTCACTGTCTCCCCTCACTGTCTCCCCCTCACCGTCTCCCCCTCACTGTCTCCGCTCTCTGTTGTCTCCCCCTCACCGTCTCCCCCTCACTGTCCCCCCCTCACAGTCTCCCCCTCACTGTCTCCCCTCACTGTCTCCCCCTCACCGTCTCCCCCTCACCGTCTCCCCCTCACTGTCCCCCCCTCACAGTCTCCCCCTCACTGTCTCCCCTCACTGTCTCCCCTCACTGTCTCCCCCTCACTGTCTCCCCTCACCGTCTCCCCCTCACTGTCTCCCCCTCACTGTCTCCCCTCACTGTCTCCCCTCACTTTTTCCCCCCCTCACTGTCTCCCCCTCACTGTCTCCCCTCACTGTCTCCCCCTCACTGTCTCCCCCTCACTGTCTCCCCCTCACTGTTTCCCCCCCTCACTGTCTCCCCCTCACCGTCTCCCCCTCACCGTCTCCCTCTCACCGTCTCCCCCTCACTGTCTCCCCCTCACCGTCTCCCCCTCACTGTCTCCCCCTCACTGTCTCCCCCTCACTGTCTCCCCCTCACCGTCTCCCCCTCACCGCCTCCCCCCCTCACTGTCTCCCCCACACTGTTTCCCCCTCACTGTCCCCCTCACTGTCTCCCCCTCCCTGTCTCCCCCTCACCGTCTCCCCCTCACTGTCCCCCCTCACTGTCTCCCCCTCACCGTCTCCCCTCACTGTCTCCCCCTCACTGTCTCCCCCTCCCTGTCTCCCCCTCACCGTCTCCCCTCACTGTCTCCCCCCCTCACTGTCTCCCCCCCTCACTGTCTCCCCCTCACCGTCTCCCTCTCACCGTCTTCCCCTCACTGTCTCCCCTCACTGTCTCCCCCTCACTGTCTCCCCCCCTCACTGTCTCCCCCTCACTGTCTCCCCCCCTCACTGTCTACCCCCCTCACTGTCTCCCCCTCACTGTCTCCCCCTCACTGTCTCCCCTCACTGTCCCCCCTCACTGTCTCCCCCTCACTGTCTCCCCCTCACCGTCCCCCCTCACCGTCTCGCCTCACTGTCTCCCCCTCACTGTCTCCCCCCCTCACTGTCTCCCCCTCACTGTCTCCCCCCCTCACTGTCTCCCCCCCTCACTGTCTCCCCCTCACTGTCTCCCCCTCACTGTCTCCCCCTCACTGTCTCCCCCTCACTGTCTCCCCCTCACTGTTTCCCCCCCTCACTGTCTCCCCTCACTGTCTCCCCTCACTGTCTCCCCTCCCTGTCTCCCTCTCACCGTCTTCCCCTCACCGTCTCCCCCTCACTGTCTCCCCCTCACCGTCTCCCCCTCACTGTCTCCCCCTCACTGTCTCCCCCCCTCACCGTCTCCCCCTCACCGTCTCCCCCCTCACTGTCTCCCCTCCCTGTCTCCCCTCACCGTCTCCCCGTCACTGTCACCCCTCACTGTCTCCCCCTCACTGTCTCCCCTCACCGTCTCCCCTCACTGTCTCCCCCTCACCGTCTCCCCCTCACCGTCTCCCCCCCTCACCGTCTCCCCTCACTGTCTCCCCCTCACTGTCTCCCCTCCCTGTCTCCCCTCACCGTCTCCCCCTCACTGTCTCCCCCTCACTGTCTCCCCCTCCCTGTCTCCCCTCACTGTCTCCCCCTCACTGTCTCCCCCTCACTGTCTCCCCCTCACTGTCTCCCCCTCACTGTCTCCCCCTCACCATCTCCCCTCACTGTCTCCCCCTCACCGTCTCCCCTCACTGTCTCCCCCTCACTGTCTCCCCCTCACTGTCTCCCCTCACTGTCTCCCCCTCACTGTCTCCCCCTCACCGTCTCCCCCCCTCACTGTCTCCCCCTCACTGTCTCCCCTCTCTGTCTCCCCCTCACCGTCCCTCCCTCACTGTCTCCCCCTCACTATCTCCCCCTCACTGTCTCCCCCTCACTGTCTCCCCCCCCTCACCGTCTCCCCCTCACTGTCTCCCCCTCACTGTCTCCCCCTCACCGTCTCCCCTCACAGTCTCCCCCTCACTGTCTCCCCTTCACTGTCTCCCCCTCCGTCTCCCCCTCACCGTCTCCCCCCCCTCACTGTCTCCCCCTCACCGTCTCCCCCTCACTGTCTCCCCCCCTCACCGTCTCCCCCTCACTGTCTCCCCACCTCACTGTCTCCACCCTCACTGTCTCCCCCTCACTGTCTCCCCCCTCACTGTCTCCCCCTCACCGTCTCCCCCTCACTGTCTCCCCCTCACTGTCTCCCCTCACTGTCTCCCCCTCACTGTCCCCTTCACTGTCCCCCCTCACTGTCTCCCCCTCACTGTCTCCCCCTCACCGTCTCCCCCTCACCGTCTCCCCCTCACCGTCTCCCCCCCTCGCTGTCTCCCCCTCAGTCTCCCCCTCACTGTCTCCCCTTCACTGTCTCCCCCTCCGTCTCCCCCTCACCGTCTCCCCCTCACTGTCTCCCCCTCACCATCTCCCCCTCACTGTCTCCCCACCTCACTGTCTCCCCCCTCACTGTCTCCCCCTCACTGTCTCCCCCTCACCGTCTCCCCCTCACTGTCTCCCCCTCACTGTCTCCCCCTCACTGTCTCCCCCTCACTGTCTCCCCCTCACTGTCTCCCCCTCACTGTCTCCCCCTCACTGTCTCCCCCTCACTGTCTCCCCCTCACTGTCTCCCCTCACTGTCTCCCCCTCACTGTCTCCCCCTCACTCTCTCCCCCTCAATGTTTCCCCCCCTCACTATCTCCCCCTCACTGTTTCCCCCCCCTCACTGTCTCCCCCTCACCGTCTCCCCCTCACTGTCTCCCCTCACTGTCTCCCCCTCACCGTCTCCCCCCCTCACTGTCTCCCCCTCACCGTCTCCCCCTCACCGTCTCCCCCTCACCGTCTCCCCCCCCTCACTGTCTCCCCCTCACTGTCTCCCCTCACTGTCTCCCCCTCACCGTCTCCCCCTCACTGTCTCCCCCTCACTGTCTCCCCTCACTGTCTCCCCCTCACTGTCTCCCCCTCACTGTCTCCCCCTCACTGTCTCCTCTCACTGTCTCCCCCTCACTGTCTACCCCTCACTGTTTCCCCCCCCTCACCGTCTCCCCTCACTGTCTCCCCCTCACCGTCTCCCCTCACTGTCTCCCCCTCACTGTCTCCCCCTCACTGTCTCCCCTCACTGTCCCCCCCTCACCGTCTCCCTCTCACCGTCTTCCCCTCACTGTCTCCCCCTCACTGTCCCCCCCACTATCTCCCCCTCACTGAATCCCCCTCACTGTATCCCCTCACTGTCTCCCCCTCACCGTCTCCCCTCACTGTCTCCCCCCTCACTATCTCCCCCTCACTGTCTCCCCCTAACTGTCTCCCTCTCACTGTCTCCCCTTCACTGTCCCCCCCTCACTGTCTCCCCCCCTCACTGTCTCCCCCTCACCGTCTCCCCCTCACCGTCTCCCCTCACTGTCTCCCCCTCACTGTCTCCCCCTCACCGTCTCCCCCTCACCGTCTCCCCCTCACCGTCTCCCCCTCACCGTCTCCCCCTCACTGTCTCCCCTCACTGTCTCCCCCTCACTGTCTCCCCCTCACCGTCTCCCCCTCACTGTCTCCCCCCCTCACTGTCTCCCCCTCACCGTCTCCCCCCCTCACTGTCTCCCCCTCACCGTCTCCCCCTCACTGTCTCCCCCTCACCGTCTCCCCCTCACTGTCCCCCCTCACTGTTTCCCCCCCACCGTCTCCCCCCCTCACTGTCTCCCCCTCACTGTCTCCCCCTCACTGTATCCCCCTCACTGTCTCCCCCTCACCGTCTCCCCCTCACTGTCTCCCCCTCACTGTTTTCCCCCTCACTGTCTCCCCTCACTGTCTCCCCTCACTGTCTCCCCTCACTGTCTCTGTCCCCCCACTATCTCCCCCTCACTGTCTCCCCTCACTGTCTCCCCCTCACTGTCCCCACCTTACTGTCTCCCCTCACTGTCTCTGTCCCCCCACTATCTCCCCCTCACTGTCTCCCCTCACTGTCTCCCCCCCTCACTATCTCCCCCTCACTGTCTCCCCCTCACTGTCTCCCCCCCCTCACCGTCTCCCCCTCACCGTCTCCCCCTCACCGTCTCCCCTCACTGTCTCCCCCTCACTGTCTCCCCCTCACCGTCTCCCCCTCACCGTCTCCCCCTCACCGTCTCCCCCTCACCGTCTCCCCCTCACCGTCTCCCCCTCACTGTCTCCCCTCACCGTCTCCCCCTCACCGTCTCCCCCCCTCACTGTCTCCCCCTCACCGTCTCCCCCTCACTGTCTCCCCCTCACTGTCTCCCCCCCTCACTATCTCCCCCCCTCACTATCTCCCCCCCCTCACTGTCTCCCCCTCACTGTCTCCCCCTCACTGTCTCCCCCTCACTGTCTCCCCCCCTCACTGTTTCCCCCTCACTGTCTCCCCCTCACTGTCTCCCCCTCACTGTCTCCCCCTCCCTGTCTCCCCCTCACCGTCTCCCCCTCAGTCTCCCCCTCACCGTCTCTCCCTCACCGTCTCCCCCTCACCGTCTCCCCCCCTCACTGTCTCCCCCTCACCGTCTCCCCCTCACCATCTCCCCCTCACCGTCTCCCCCTCACCGTCTCCCCCTCACCGTCTCCCCCTCACTGTCTCCCCCTCACCGTCTCCCCCTCACTGTCTCCCCCTCACTGTCTCCCCCCTCACTGTCTCCCCCTCACTGTCTCCCCCTCACCGTCTCCCCCTCACCATCTCCCCCTCACCGTCTCCCCCCTCACCGTCTCCCTCTCACCGTCTCCCCCTCACCGTCTCCCCCTCACCATCTCCCCCTCACTGTCTCCCCCTCACCGTCTCCCCCTCACTGTCCCCCCCTCACTGTTCCCCCCTCACAGTCTCCCCCTCCCTGTCCCCCCCTCACTGTCTCCCCTCACTGTCTCCGCTCACTGTTTCCCCTCACCGTCTCCCCCTCGCCGTCTCCCCCTCACTGTCTCCCCCTCACTGTCTCCCCCTCACTGTCTCCCCCTCACTGTCTCCGCTCTCTGTTGTCTCCCCCTCACCGTCTCCCCCTCACTGTTTCCCCCCCTTACTGTCTCCCCTCACTGTCTCCCCCTCACTGTCTCCCCTCACCGTCTCCCTCTCACCGTCTTCCCCTCACTGTCTCCCCCTCACTGTCTCCCCCTCACCGTCTCCCCCTCACCATCTCCCCCTCACTGTCTCCCCCTCACCGTCTCCCCCTCACTGTCCCCCCCTCACTGTTCCCCCCTCACAGTCTCCCCCTCCCTGTCCCCCCCTCACTGTCTCCCCTCACTGTCTCCGCTCACTGTTTCCCCTCACCGTCTCCCCCTCGCCGTCTCCCCCTCACTGTCTCCCCCTCACTGTCTCCCCCTCACTGTCTCCCCCTCACTGTCTCCGCTCTCTGTTGTCTCCCCCTCACCGTCTCCCCCTCACTGTTTCCCCCCCTTACTGTCTCCCCTCACTGTCTCCCCCTCACTGTCTCCCCTCACCGTCTCCCTCTCACCGTCTTCCCCTCACTGTCTCCCCCTCACTGTCTCCCCCTCACTGTCTCCCCCCACTATCTCCCTCTCACTGTCTCCCCCTCACTGTCTCCCCCTCACTGTCTCCCCCTCACTGTCTTTCCCCCTCACCGTCTTCCCCTCACTGTCTCCCCCTCACTGTCTTTCCCCCTCACCGTCTTCCCCTCACTGTCTCCCCCTCACTGTCTCCCCCTCACTGTCTTTCCCCCTCACCGTCTTCCCCTCACTGTCTCCCCTCACTGTCTCCCCTCACTGTCTCCCCCTCACTGTCTCCCCCTCACTGTCTCCCCCTCACTGTCTCCCCCTCACTGTCTCCCCCTCACTGTTTTCCCCCTCACTGTCTCCCCTCACTGTCTCCCCCTCACTGTCTCCCCCTCACTGTCTCCCCTCACCGTCTCCCCCTCACTGTCTCCCCCTCACTGTCTCCCCCTCACTGTCTCCCCCTCACCGTCTCCCTCTCACCGTCTTCCCTCACTGTCTCCCCCTCACTGTCTCCCCCTCACTGTCTCCCCCTCACTGTCTCCCCCTCACTGTCTCCCCACACTATCTCCCTCTCACTGTCTCCCCCTCACTGTCTCCCCCTCACTGTCTCCCCACACTATCTCCCTCTCACTGTCTCCCCCTCACTGTCTCCCCCTCACCGTCTTCCCCTCACCGTCTCCCCACACTGTCCCCCCCTCACTGTCTCCCCCTCCTCACTATCTCCCCCTCACTGTCTCCCCCTCACTGTCTCCCCCTCACTGTCTCCCCCTCACCGTCTCCCCTCACTGTCCCCCCCTCACTGTCTCCCCCCCCTCACTATCTCCCCCTCACTGTCTCCCCCTCACTGTCTCCCCCTCACTGTCTCCCCCCACTATCTCCCTCTCACTGTCTCCCCTCACTGTCTCCCCCTCACTGTCTCCCCCTCACTGTCTCCCCCTCACTGTCTCCCCCTCACTGTCTCCCCCCACTATCTCCCTCTCACTGTCTCCCCTCACTGTCTCCCCCTCACTGTCTCCCCCTCACTGTCTCCCCCTCACTGTCTCCCCCCACTATCTCCCCTCACTGTCTCCCTCTCACCGTCTCTCCTCACTGTCCCCCCCTCACTGTCTCCCCTCACTGTCTCCCCCTCCCTGTCCCCCCCTCACCGTCCCTCCCTCACCGTCTCCCCCTCACCGTCTCCCCCTCACCGTCTCCCCCTCACTGTCTCCCCCTCACTGTTTCCCCCTCACTGTCTCCCCCTCACCGTCTCCCCCTCACCGTGTCCCCCTCCCTGTCCCCCCCTCACCGTCCCTCCCTCACCGTCTCCCCCTCACCGTCTCCCCCTCACTGTCTCCCCCTCACCGTCTCCCCCTCACTGTCCCCTTCACTGTCCCCCCCTCACTGTCTCCCCCTCACTGTCCCCTTCACTGTCCCCCCCTCACTGTCCCCCCCTCACTGTCTCCCCCTCACTGTCTCCCCCTCACCGTCTCCCCCTCACTGTCTCCCCCTCACCGTCTCCCCCCCTCACTGTCTCCCCTCACTGTCTCCCCCTCACTGTTTCCCCTCACCGTCTCCCCCTCACCGTCTCCCCCCCTCACTGTCTCCCCTCACTGTCTCAGCTCACTGTCTCCCCCTCACTGTCTCCCCCCCCTCACTGTCTCCCCTCACCGTCTCCCCTCACTGTCCCCCCCTCACTGTCTCCCCCTCACTGTCTCCCCTCACTGTCCCCCCTCACTGTCTCCGCTCTCTGTTGTCTCCCCCTCACCATCTCCCCCTCACTGTCCCCCCTCACTGTCTCCCCTCACCGTCTCCCCTCACTGTCCCCCCCTCACCGTCTCCCCCTCACCGTCTCCCCCTCACCGTCTCCCCCCCTCACTGTCTCCCCCTCACCGTCTCCCCCTCACCGTTTCCCCCCCTCACTGTATCCCCCTCACCGTCTCCCCCTCACTGTCTCCCCCTCACTGTCTCCCCTCACTGTCTCCCCCTCACCGTCTCCCCTCACCGTCCCCCCCTCACTGTCTCCCCCTCCTCACTATCTCCCCCTCACTGTCTCCCCCTCACTGTCTCCCCTCACCGTCTCCCCCTCACCGTCTCCCCTCACTGTCTCCCCCTCACCGTCTCCCCCTCACCGCCTCCCCCTCACTGTCTCCCCCTCACTGTTTCCCCATCACTGTCCCCCTCACTGTCTCCCCCTCACTGTCTCCCCCTCACCGTCTCCCCCCCTCACTGTCTCCCCCTCACTGTCTCCCCCTCACCGTCTCCCCTCACTGTCCCCCCCTCACTGTCTCCCCCTCACCGTCCCTCCCTCACTGTCTCCCCCTCACTGTCCCCTTCACTGTCCCCCCCTCACTGTCTCCCCCTCACTGTCTCCCCCCCCTCACTGTCTCCCCCTCACCGTCTCCCCCTCACCGTCTCCCCCTCACTGTCTCCCCCTCACTGTCTCCCCCCCCTCACTGTCTCCCCCTCACCGTCTCCCCCTCACCGTCTCCCCCTCACTGTCTCCCCCCCTCACTCTCTCCCCCTCACCGTCTCCCCCTCACCGTCTCCCCTCACAGTCTCCCCCTCACTGTCTCCCCTTCACTGTCTCCCCCTCCGTCTCCCCCTCACCGTCTCCCCCCCTCACTGTCTCCCCCTCACCGTCTCCCCCTCACTGTCTCCCCCCCTCACCGTCTCCCCCTCACCGTCTCCCCACCTCACTGTCTCCCCCCTCACTGTCTCCCCCTCACAGTCTCCCCCCCTCACTGTCTCCCCCCTCACTGTCTCCCCCTCACTGTCTCCCCCCCTCACTGTCTCCCCCTCACCGTCTCCCCCTCACTGTCTCCCCACCTCACTGTCTCCCCCCTCACTGTCTCCCCCTCACTGTCTCCCCCCCTCACTGTCTCCCCCTCACCGTCTCCCCCTCACCGTCTCCCCTCACTGTCTCCCCCACACTGTCTCCACATCACTGTCTCCCCCCTCACTGTCTCCGCTCTCTGTTGTCTCCCCCTCACCGTCTCCCCCTCACTGTCTCCCCTCACTGTCTCCCCCTCTCTGTCTCCCCCTCACCGTCCCTCCCTCACCGTCTCCCCCTCACTGTCTCCCCTCACTGTCTCCCCCTCACTGTCTCCCCCTCACTGTCTCCCCCTCACTGTCCCCTTCACTGTCCCCCCTCAGTCTCCCCCTCACTGTCTCCCCCTCACCGTCTCCCCCTCACCGTCTCCCCCTCACCGTCTCCCCCTCACCGTCTCCCCCCCTCACCGTCTCCCCCTCACCGTCTCCCCCTCACCGTCTCCCCCTCACCGTCTCCCCCTCACCGTCTCCCCCTCACCGTCTCCCCCTCACCGTCTCCCCCTCACCGTCTCCCCTCACTGTCTCCCCCTCACTGTCTCCCCCTCACTGTCTCCCCCTCACCATCTCCCCCTCACCTTCTCCCCCTCACTGTCTCCCCTCACTGTCTCCCCCTCACTGTCTCCCCCTCACTGTCTCCCCCTCACTGTCTCCCCTCACCGTCTCCCCCTCACTGTCTCCCCCTCACTGTCTCCCCCTCACTGTCTCCCCCTCACTGTCTCCCCCTCACTGTTTCCCCCCCTCACTCTCTCCCCCTCAATGTTTCCCCCCCTCACTGTCTCCCCCTCACCATCTCCCCCTCACCGTCTCCCCTCACCGTCTCCCCCTCACTGACACCCCCTCACTGTCTCCCCCTCACTGTCTCCCCCTCACTGTCTCCCCTCACTGTCTCCCCCTCACTGTCTCCCCCTCACCGTCTCCCCCTCACCGTCTCCCCTCACCGTCTCCCCCTCACCGTCTCCCCCCCTCACTGTTTCCCCCCCTCACTGTCTCCCCCTCACTGACTCCCCTCACCGTCTCCCCCTCACCGTCTCCCCCTCACCGTCTCCCCCTCACCGTCTCCCCCTCACCGTCTCCCCCCCTCACTGTCTCCCCCTCACCGTCTCCCCCCCTCACTGTCTCCCCCCCTCACTGTCTCCCCCTCACTGTCTCCCCTCACTGTCTCCCCCTCACCGTCTCCCCCTCACTGTCTCCCCCCCTCACTGTCTCCCCTCACCGTCTCCCCTCACCGTCTCCCCCTCACCGTCTCCCCCTCACTGTCTCCCCCCCTCACTGTCTCCCCCTCACCGTCTCCCCCTCACCGTCTCCCCCCCTCACTGTCTCCCCCTCACCGTCTCCCCCTCACCGTCTACCCCCCTCACCGTATCCCTCTCACCGTCTCCCCCTCACTGTCTCCCCCCTCACTGTCTCCGCTCTCTGTTGTCTCCCCCTCACCGTCTCCCCCTCACTATCTCCCCTCACTGTCTCCCCCTCTCTGTCTCCCCCTCACCGTCCTTCCCTCACCGTCTCCCCCTCACTGTCTCCCCCTCACTGTCTCCCCCTCACTGTTTCCCCCCCTCACTGTCTCCCCTCACTGTTCCCCCCTCACCGTCTCCCTTTCACCGTCTCCCCCTCACCGTCTCCCCTCACTGTCTCCCCCCCTCACTATCTCCCCCTCACTGTCTCCCCCTCACTGTCTCCCCTCACTGTCTCCCCCCCCTCACTATCTCCCCCTCACTGTCTCCCCCTCACTGTCTCCCCCTCCCTGTCTCCCCCTAACTGTCTCCCTCTCACTGTCTCCCCATCACTGTCCCCCCCTCACTGTCTCCCCCCCTCACTGTCTCCCCCTCACCGTCTCCCCCTCACCGTCTCCCCTCACTGTCTCCCCTCACTGTCTCCCCCTCACTGTCTCCCCCCTCACTGTCTCCCCCTCACCGTCTCCCCCTCAGTCTCCCCCTCATCGTCTCCCCCTCACTGTCTCCCCCTCACTGTCTCCCCTCACTGTCTCCCCCTCACTGTCTCCCCCTCACTGTCTCCCCCTCACTGTCTCCCCCCCTCACTGTCTCCCCCTCACCGTCTCCCCCTCAGTCTCCCCCTCATCGTCTCCCCCTCACTGTCTCCCCCTCACCGTCTCCCCCTCACTGTCTCCCCTCACTGTCTCCCCCTCACTGTTTCCCCCCCTCACTGTCTCCCCCCCCTCACTGTCTCCCCCTCACCGTCTCACCCTCACCGTCTCCCCCTCACTGTTTCCCCCCCTCACTGTCTCCCCCTCAGTGTCTCCCCTTACTGTCTCCCCCTCACCGTCTCCCCCTCACCGTCTCCCCTCACTGTCTCCCCCTCACTGTCTCCCCCCCTCACCGTCTCCCCCTCACCGTCTCCCCTCACTGTCTCCCCCTCACTGTCTCCCCCCCTCACTGTCTCCCCCTCACTGTTTCCCCCCCTCACTGTCTCCCCCTCACTGTCTCCCCCTCACTGTCTCCCCCTCACCGTCTCCCCCTCACCGTCTCCCCTCACTGTCTCCCCCTCACTGTCTCCCCCCCTCACCGTCTCCCCCTCACTGTCTCCCCTCACTGTCTCCCCCTCACTGTCTCCCCTCACTGTCTCCCCCTCACTGTCTCCCCTCACTGTCCCCCCCTCACTGTCTCCCCCCCTCACTATCTCCCCCTCACTGTCTCCCCCTCACTGTCTCCCCTCACTGTCTCCCCCTCACTGTCTCCCCTCACTGTCCCCCCCTCACTGTCTCCCCCCCTCGCTGTCTCCCCCTCACTGTCTCCCCCTCACTGTCTCCCCCTCAATGTCTCCACTCAGTCTCCCCCTCACTGTCTCCCCCTCACTGTCTCCCACTCACCGTCTCCCCCTCACTGTCTCCCCTCACCGTCTCCCCCTCACCGTCCCCCCCTCACTGTCTCCCCCCCCCACTATCTCCCCCTCACTGTCTCCCCCTCACTGTCTCCCCTCACTGACTCCCCCTCACTGTCTCCCCTCACTGTCCCCACCTCACTGTCTCCCCCCCCTCACTATCTCCCCCTCACTGTCTACCACTCACTGTCTCCCCCCTCACTGTTTCCCCCTCACTGTCTCCCCCTCACTGTCTCCGCTCTCTGTTGTCTCCCCCTCACCGTCTCCCCCTCACTGTCTCCCCTCACTGTCTCCCCCTCTCTGTCTCCCCCTCACTGTCTTCCCCTCACCGTCTCCCCCTCACCGTCTCCCCCTCACTGTCTCCCCCTCACTGTCTCCCCTCACTGTCTCCCCCTCACTGTCTCCCCCTCACCGTCTCCCCTCACTTCCCCCCCTCACTGTCTCCCCCACCTCACTGTCTCCCCCTCACTGTCTCCCCCTCCCTGTCTCCCCCTCACTGTCTCCCCCTCACTGTCTCCCCCCCACTGTCTCCTCCTCACTGTCTCCCCTCATTGTCTCCCCCTCACTGTCTCCCCCTCACTGTCTCCCCCTCACTGTCTCCCCCTCACTGTCTCCCCCTCACTGTCTCCCCCTCGCTGTCTCCTCTCACTGTCTCCCCCTCACTGTCTCCCCCTCACTGTCTCCCCCTCACTGTCTCCCCCTCACCGTCTCCCCCTCTCACTGTCTCCCCCTCACTGTCTCCCCCTCACTGTCTCCCCCTCACTGTTTCCCCCCCTCACTGTCTCCCCCTCACTGTTTCCCCCCCTCACTGTCTCCCCCTCAGTGTCTCCCCTTACTGTCTCCCCCTCACCGTCTCCCCTCACTGTCTCCCCCTCACTGTCTCCCCCTCACTGTTTCCCCCCTCACTGTCTCCCCCTCAGTGTCTCCCCTTACTGTCTCCCCCTCACCGTCTCCCCCTCACTGTCTCCCCTCACTGTCTCCCCCTCTCTGTCTCCCCCTCACTGTCTTCCCCTCACCGTCTCCCCCTCACTGTCTCCCCCTCACTGTCTCCCCTCACTGTCTCCCCCTCACTGTCTCCCCCTCACTGTCTCCCCCTCACCGTCTTCCCCTCACCGTCTCCCCCTCACTGTCTCCCCTCACTGTCTCCCCCTCACTGTCTCCCCCTCACTGTCTCCCCCTCACTGTCCCCCCCTCACTGTCTCCCCCCCTCACTATCTCCCCCTCACTGTCTCCCCCTCACTGTCTCCCCTCACTGTCTCCCCCTCACTGTCCCCCCCTCAATGTCTCCCCCCCTCACTATCTCCCCCTCACTGTCTCCCCCTCACTGTTTCCCCCTCCCTGTCTCCCCCTCACTGTCTCCCTCTCACTGTCTCCCCCTCACTGTCTCCCCATCACTGTCCCCCCCCTCACTGTCTCCCCTCACTGTCTCCCCCTCACTGTCTCCCCCCCTCACTGTCTCCACCTCACCGTCTCCCCCTCACTGTCTCCCCCTCACCGTCTCCCCCTCACCGTCTCCCCCTCACTGTCTCCCCTCACTGTCTCCCCCTCACTGTCTCCCCTCACTGTCTCCCCCTCACTGTCTCCCCCTCACTGTCTCCCACTCACCGTCTCCCCCTCACTGTTTCCCCCCTCACTGTCTCCCCCCCCCTCACTGTCTCCCCCTCACTGTCTCCCCCTCACTGTCTCCCCTCACTGTCTCCCCCTCACCGTCTCCCCCTCTCCGTCTCCCCCCTCACCGTCTCCCCCTCACCGTATCCCTTTCACCATCTCGCCCTCACCGTCTCCCCCTCACTGTCTCCCCCCTCACTGTCTCCGCTCTCTGTTGTCTCCCCCTCACCGTCTCCCCCTCACTGTCTCCCCCTCACTGTCTCCCCCCTCACTGTCTCCGCTCTCTGTTGTCTCCCCCTCACCGTCTCCCCCTCACTGTCTCCCCTCACTGTCTCCCCCTCTCTGTCTCCCCCTCACCGTCTCCCCCTCACCGTCTCCCCCTCACCGTCTCCCCCTCACCGTCTCCCCCTCACTGTTTCCCCCCCTCACTGTCTCCCCTCACTGTCTCCCCCTCACCATCTCCCCCTCACCGTCTCCCCTCACTGTCTCCCCCTCACTGTCTCCCCCTCACTGTCTCGCCCTCACTGTCTCCCCCCCTCACTGTCTCCCCCTCACTGTCTCCCCTCACTGTTTCCCCCCCTCACTGTCTCCCCTCACGGTCTCCCCCTCACTGTCTCCCCTCACTGTCTCCCCTCACTGTCTCCCCCTCACTGTCTCCCCCTCACTGTCTGCCCCTCAACATCTCCATCTCACCGTCTCCCCCTCACTGTCTCCCCCCCTCACTATCTCCCCCCCTCACTGTTTCCCCCTCACTGTCCCCCTCACTGTCTCCCCCTCCCTGTCTCCCCCTCACTGTCTCCCCCTCACTGTCTCCCCCTCACTGTCTCCCCCTCACTGTCTCCTCCTCACTGTCTCCCCTCACTGTCTCCCCCTCACTGTCTCCCCTCACTGTCTCCCCCTCACTGTCTCCCCCTCACTGTCTCCCCCTCACTGTCTCCTCCTCACTGTCTCCCCTCACTGTCTCCCCCTCACTGTCTCCCCTCACTGTCTCCCCCTCACTGTCTCCTCCTCACCGTCTCCCCCTCACCGTCTCCCCCTCACCGTCTCCCCCTCACCGTCTCCCCCTCACCGTCTCCCCCTCACCGTCTCCCCCTCACTATCTCCCCCTCACTGTCTCCCCCTCACTGTCTCTCCCCCCCCTCACTGTCTCCCCCCCTCACTGTCTCCCCCTCACTGTCTCCCCCTCACTCTCTCCCCCTCACTGTCTCCCCCTCACTGTCTCCCCCCCCCTCACTGTCTCCCCTCACTGTCTCCCCCTCACTGTCTCCCCGTCACTGTCTCCCCCCCCTCACTGTCTCCCCCTTACTGTCTCCCCCTCACTGTCTCCTCCTCACTGTCTCCCCTCACTGTCTCCCCTTCACTGTCTCCCCCTCACTGTCTCCCCCTCACCGTCTCCCCCCACTGTCCCCCCCTCACCGTCTCCCCCTCACCGTCTCCCCCTCACCGTCTCCCCTCACCGTCCCCCCCTCACTGTCCCCCCCTCACTGTCTCCCCCCCTCACTATCTCCCCCTCACCGTCTCCCCCTCACCGTCTCCCCCTCACTGTCTCCCCCTCACTATCTCCCCCTCACTGTCTCCCCCTCACTATCTCCCCCTCACTGTCTCTCCCCCCCTCACTGTATCCCCCCCTCTGTTTCCCCCTCACTGTCTCCCCCTCACCGTCTCCCCCTCACTGTCTCCCCTCACTGTCTCCCCCTCACCATCTCCCCTCACTGTCCCCCCCTCACTGTCTCCCCCCCCCCCACTATCTCCCCCTCACTGTCTCCCCCTCACTGTCTCCCCTCACTGACTCCCCCTCACTGTCTCCCCTCACTGTCCCCACCTCACTGTCTCCCCCCCTCACTATCTCCCCCTCACTGTCTACCACTCACTGTCTCCCCCCCTCACTGTTTCCCCCTCACTGTCTCCCCCTCCCTGCCTCCCCCTCACTGTCTCCCCCTCACTGTCTTCCCCTCACTGTCTCCCCCCCTCACCGTATCCCTCTCACCGTCTCCCCCTCACCGTATCCCTCTCACCGTCTCGCCCTCACCGTCTCCCCCTCACTGTCTCCCCCCTCACTGTCTCCGCTCTCTGTTGTCTCCCCCTCACCGTCTCCCCCTCACTGTCTCCCCTCACCGTCTCCCCCTCACCGTCTCCCCCTCACCGTCTCCCCCTCACTGTTTCCCCCCCTCACTGTCTCCCCCTCACTATTTCCCCCCCTCACTGTCTCCCCTCACTGTCTCCCCCTCACCATCTCCCCCTCACCGTCTCCCCTCACTGTCTCCCCCTCACTGTCTCCCCCTCACTGTCTCGCCCTCACTGTCTCCCCCCCTCACTGTCTCCCCCTCACTGTCTCCCCCTCACTGTTTCCCCCCCTCACTGTCTCCCCTCACGGTCTCCCCCTCACTGTCTCCCCTCACTGTCTCCCCTCACTGTCTCCCCCTCACTGTCTGCCCCTCAACATCTCCATCTCACCGTCTTCCCCTCACTGTCTCCCCCTCACTGTCTCCCCCTCACCGTCTCCCCTCACTGTCCCCCCCCTCACTGTCTCCCCCTCACCGTCTCCCCTCACTGTCTCCCCCTCACTGTCTCCCCCTCACCGTCTCCCCTCACTGTCCCCCCCTCACTGTCTCCCCCCTCACTATCTCCCCCCCTCACTGTCTCCCCCTCCCTGTCTCCCCCTCACTGTCTCCCCCTCACTGTCTCCCCCTCACTGTCTCCTCCTCACTGTCTCCCCTCACTGTCTCCCCCTCACTGTCTCCCCTCACTGTCTCCCCCTCACTGTCTCCTCCTCACTGTCTCCCCTCACTGTCTCCCCTCACCGTCTCCCCCTCACCGTCTCCCCCTCACCGTCTCCCCCTCACCGTCTCCCCCTCACCGTCTCCCCCTCACCGTCTCCCCCTCACCGTCTCCCCCTCACTATCTCCCCCTCACTGTCTCCCCCTCACTGTCTCTCCCCCCCCTCACTGTCTCCCCCCTCACTGTCTCCCCCTCACTTTCTCCCCCTCACTGTCTCCCCCCCCTCACTGTCTCCCCCTCACTGTCTCCCCCCCCTCACTGTCTCCCCTCACTGTCTCCCCCTTACTGTCTCCCCCTCACTGTCTCCTCCTCACTGTCTCCCCTCACTGTCTCCCCTTCACTGTCTCCCCCCACTGTCTCCCCCCTCACCGTCTCCCCCTCACCGTCTCCCCCTCACCGTCTCCCCCTCACCGTCTCCCCTCACTGTCCCCCCCTCACTGTCCCCCCCTCACTGTCTCCCCCCCTCACTATCTCCCCCTCACCGTCTCCCCCTCACCGTCTCCCCCTCACCGTCTCCCCCTCACCGTCTCCCCCTCACCGTCTCCCCCTCACTATCTCCCCCTCACTATCTCCCCCTCACTGTCTCTCCCCCCCCTCACTGTCTCCCCCTCACTGTCTCCCCCTCACTGTTTCCCCCTCACTGTCTCCCCCTCACCGTCTCCCCCTCACTGTCTCCCCCTCACTGTCTCCCCCTCACCGTCTCCCCCTCACTGTCTCCCCCTCACCGTCTCCCCCTCACTGTCTCCCCCTCACCGTCTCCCCCTCACCGTCTCCCCCTCACTGTCTCCCCCTCACTGTCTCCCCCTCACCGTCTCCCCCTCACTGTTTCCCCCTCACTGTCTCCCCCTCACCGTCTCCCCCTCTCTGTCTCCCCCTCACTGTCTCCCCCTCTCTGTTGTCTCCCCACAGTCCAGCCCGAGGTGAGCATCTCTCTGTCGGCCGCTGGCCGCCGCCTGTCGTGCTTCACCACGGGCTTCTACCCGCGCTCCATCGAGGTGAACCTGGTGCGGTCCGGGCTGGTCCTGGATGAGACCCACTCCCAGGGGACGCTGCCCAACCACGACGGCACCTACCAGCTGCGCCGCTGGGCCGACGTGGAGCCCGGGGACCGGGGCCTGCTCTCCTGCCGTGTGGACCACCCGGGGCTGTCCGAGCCCATCGAGGTCGTCCTGGGTCAGTGGGGGGGGGGGGGAGAGGGGAGAGGGGAGCGGGGAGCGGACTGGGTAAGGGGAGGGAGGGAAGGGAGCGGGGAGTGGTGGTGGGGGTGGGGGTGGGGAGAGGGGAGAGTTGGTGGGGAGGGGAGGGGTAGCGCAGACGGCAGGTGGGGTGAGGAGGGGAGCGGCACGGGAGGGGAGAGAAGTGGAGGGGGTGAGTGAGACGGGAGGGGAGGTGGGAAGGGGAGAAGGGGTGAGTGAGACGAGGGGGATGTGAGAGTGGGTGGGGGAGGGGGTGAGACGGGAGAGGGGGTGGGGGAGGGGTGGATGAGTGGGAGGGGCTGGGGGGCCGGGACCCTGGTCTCTGTCCCTCATCCGCCTCTGTTTCTGAATCTCCGACAGTCTGTGAGTCGGGCAGCCCCGCGATGATCATCGCGCTCGTTGTTGTTGTCGCGGCGGTGATGGCGGTGGGCGCGGCCGTGGGGAGAGTCCTGTACTGGAAGAAGAAACAAGGTAGGAGTGGGGAGAGACAGGGCTCCAGCACCCCCACCCCCCCCCCCACCCCCCAGAGACAGTGGAGGGGACGTCCTCCCCCGCCCCCCGCCTATCCCTCCCTCCCCTTGACTCCGCCTCTCCCCCACCCGTCCCCGCCTCTCCCTCCCGTCCACCGCCTCTCCCCCCCCCCCCCCCCCCCCCCCCCCCCGCCTCCTCCCCCCCAGCCCCCGCCTCTCCTCCCACCCGTCCCCCGCCTCTCCCTCCCCCCCGCCCCCGGCCTCTCCCTCCCCCCCGCCCCCGGCCTCTCCCTCCCCCGCCCCTGCCTCTCCCCCACCCGTCCCCCGCCTCTCCCCACCCGTCCCCCGCCTCTCCCTCCCCACCGCCCCCGCCCCCCCCCCCCGTCCCCCGCCCCCCGCCCCTTCCCCCCCAGCCCCCCGCCTCTCTCCCACCCGTCCCCCGCCTCTCCCTCCCCACCGCCCCCGCCTCTCCCCCCGCCCACCGCCTCTCCCCCCCCGTCCCCCGCCCCTCCCCCCAGCCCCCCGCCTCTCTCCCACCCGTCCCCCGCCTCTCCCTCCCCACCGCCCCCGCCTCTCCCCCCGTCCAACGCCTCTCCCCCCCCCCCCCCGCCCCTCCCCCCCCCCCCCCGCCTCTCCCCCACCCGTCCCCCGCCTCTCCCCCCCCCCCCCGCCCCCGGCCTCTCCCCCCCCCCCCCCCCGCCCCCGGCCTCTCCCCCCCCCCCCCCCGCCCCCGGCCTCTCCCTCCCCCCCGCCCCCGGCCTCTCCCTCCCCCCGCCCCTGCCTCACCCCCACCCGTCCCCCGCCTCTTCCCCCCCCCCCGCCTCGCCCCGCCCCCGTCCCACGCCCCTCCCCCCCCCCCGTCCTACGCCCCTCCCCCCCAGCCCCCCGCCTCTCCCCCCAGCCTCTCCCCCCCCGCTTCTCCCCCCAGCCCCCCGCCTCTCCTGATACAAGACGTTGC
>NW_027602640.1:0-31063 GCF_053455715.1 Rhinoraja longicauda | reverse complement strand
ACCCCTGACCGGTCCCCAGTGCGGAGGGCGGGAGGGTGAGAATGAGGAGGTAGAAACTGAAATAAACACTTCAATGATCAGGGGACTGTCATTAAAAATGATCAATATATATGACAGGCAATGGTGTTATTTTTTCTGCTTAATCTGCGTCTTTGATTGGGTGGATGTGAGGGGCTGGGGGTCCCGGAGCGGGGCCGGCGATGGGATCATCCGCCCGGGACTGACAGCTGGAAGATGCGGCGGTGAATGTGAGGAGCCGGAGCCCGGAGCGGAGAGACTGCGGCCGCCCTCTGGGATGCCCTCAGGGCGAGGGTTTATTAATGAGCCGCAGCGCTGAGGTGAGCGGATATTTCACCGCGCTCTTCACCTGCTCCCTGAACTTGGACTGGGTCGCCGCGTAAATAAATGTGTTGGTGCAGCAGCTGAGATTCCTCAGCAAAAACCCGACGTTGATAAAGATCCGTTGGGGAATCATTCATATCAGTCCCCAATCCCTGTGATCTGATAATAGACGAAGTATACAACCACCGTCAGCCACAGGAGGATGAAGCTGCCGGAGATGGTGAAGAGTAAAACCACAGACCTCCTCCTGCTCTCCATCTCCGGGTCACTGCGCTTCTCCCCCCTTGCTCTCACCCCTCAGCCCCTGACGGACCCGACTGGCCACTAAAATGTGCCGGACTGTCAGAGCGTTGAGCAGCAGGATCACAGCGAAAGGGAGGAACGGAGTTAAAACCGTGTCGAACCAGTCAAATGCCACCCACCCGGGGTCAGTGTAATAACTGTCCACCGTTACACAGTCCCACGGGACATTGTCGATGATTGTCCGGGGTTCCCGTGTGAAGTAGCGGGGAACGTTTTTCAGACACAGCAGAACGCCGGCTGTTGCGAGAACCGCAGCCGCAGTTTTCCCGGTGCAATATTTTGTTTTCAGCTTCTGGCAACAAATGGCGACAAAGCGATCAAAGGTGAAAGTGACGGTGAACCAGACAGAACAGTCTGTAGCTGAATACGTCAGTACATCGATAACACTGCACACAGGGGTGATGGTCAGGACACTCAATAAAAGTAATAGTATCGGATCTGAACCAAAATGACCTCGGTGATCAGGGTGAGCAGATCGGCCGCTGCCATGGCCACCAGGTAGCGAGTGCTGCAGGTGGAGAGACCGCACTTTCCCCGGGACAGGATCACAATAGCCACTAAATTCACTGCGGAAAGAGAAGGGGACGGACACTGGGCATTACTGAACACGGTCTCCGGGGCTGAACACCGGCTCCACTTTCAGCTGAAGATCAGGAGTGTTGGAGTCGGTGCGCGGCTGCAGGTTTAACAATGTCAGACCCGGCTCCGACTGTGCCCGACCTGCCTGCTTCAGGGGAGAGGAGATAAGGCGACGGGCGGGGTAAAGGGCGGGGAGGGAACGAGCAGCCGCCCGCTACAATAAGCGGAATGGTCCTGTCTACAGTTAACCCTGCTTACAGTCTCTGATGGGGCCGGTTTCACAGACTTAACCGTGACCGGCCGCGTTTAACCAGGGCTCTGGGAACTCGGCATCTGATGGGGACCAGGAGGGTTCCAGAGGGAAGGCAGGGACAACTTAGGACCCGGCAGCAGAGTGAATCCGTTAATGAGTTCAGTTCGGTAACAACACACGCCGGTAGATCCGCGGGCACTGGTTCAGGAGTTCGGTCAAATTATTGACCAATAGGCGGTGGAATCCGACTGTGACAGACTCCACAGTGAGACGTGTCCACAGGAGCGGGTGTTCACTCTGATCAATAACTCAGACACAGTGAACTTCACAATGTAAACCCCTCCCAGTCACACCGTCCCGGAGAGCTGCCTGTCCCGAGCACTGGGACAACTCTGGGCAAGGTCCCACTGAAGGCAAGAACAACATTCTAGTGGGTCCCGGCAGTGGGAAAAAAAGGGGGTTAGTTTCGGCTGTCTGAAAATGAGAAAAATCACAGCGTTAATTCAAAAATATTTCACTGAGAGGATTGATACACTCCACATAATCTTGTACAACGATCATTAGTTGGGAATCTTGTAACACGATCAGAATCAGGTCAACACTGGTTAACAGACGGAGTTATAAATCTTGAATTGTTCTGCTCACTTACCAGGGACTCCAACGGCAACAATGATCACGTACAAGATTTTCTCTACACTGGCATATCTGTCCCACAATTCCCCCATTTTCTCTGCCCAGCGACGTGTCCCCGTGAGCTATCGGTAATCTCTCGGAATTAAATGCTGGGGCAGAACATTCCCGGAGATTTTATACCATGTTCCGTCTCCACCGGGACAGTGAAGTTTCAACAGAGGTAAAAAAAAGAGCTTTTGAAAATATTCGCAAACAGATGACATCAGCCAAGTGAAATCCCTACTGAGACAGGTCGTGATTTATTCAGGGAATTGATTGAGAAACTCCAAAGACTGGGAATTGTGGCGATACTGATGGATGGATATTGGCAGCGGCATTGTTCCAGCAAAGGGGATATTGTTTCAAACTCCATCAGGTCCAACTCTCCGCCTCATGTTGTTTGTCTGATTTCCTTCAATCCGCTTCACTCACTAAGGCAATCCCAAATTCCAGGGACCCTCTCAGGGCTTCTGGTGCCCAGTTTGAAGGTGGGCTGGGCGACACGTTTGTCCACAGGTTGAGGAGTTAGTTCAACAGATCACCTCGCACTAAAGTGGCCCCTCCACTCTGCTTCTGCTGCAATATGATCGCGGCTTAACTGACTGCAACCTCAACCCCACACTCCCGGCGAGGCCGGAAACCATTCATTCCTTGCTTGCCTGCAGTGGGTCTGATTTTGCGCCGGGACAATAACATTCTCTGCCTTCGTCACCTCTGAGGAGGAACGACCCAAAGACTCACGACACTCAGAGAACAGAACCATTGTGGCTTCAGAATTGTCCGAAACCCAAATAACACAGCGAATGATGCGGCACATCTCCCTCCTCCCTTTCTCTCTCCCTCCATCCTTACTGCTGCCCTCTCTTTGAACTGTGACTCTCTCTCCTACCCTCTCTATTCTGTCTCTCTGCGCCCCTGTCTCTGTGAACCTTTCACCCTTACCCCTCCCTCCCCTCTCACTCTCACTGCATCTCTCCCTCAGTTTCTCTCTATCTATCTCACCCCTCTCTCCCCTTTGCCAACCCACTCGCTCTGAACTCCTCTCTCTTCATCCTCCCACTCTCCCTTTGATAGTTCACTCTCCCTCCATCTCCTCCCCTTTCGTCTTCTCAGCTATCTCTCCCTATCTGTCTCTCTCTTTATTTTCCCCAACTCTCCACCTGCTCGCCCTCACTTCTCTCTCCAACGCCATTCTTGGGAAGTGCGGTTAAAACGGTTTGCCGCCATGGGATGTAACAGCTGTCACTGTGCCTCTTCCCTGGGGAGGGGAGAGAGTGTTTTCCTACACCAGTCTCTGTGACCCCCTCCCCTCCGGCACCTACACCCCCTCTCCCTGTCTCTGTGACTCCCCTCTCGTCCTCTCCAAAGCCCCCCACATCCTTCCTGCAATGGGGGCGACCATAACTACACGCAATACTCCAAATGCAGCCTGACCAAAGTCCTGGAGAGATGTATCTTGACGACCCGCTCTTGAACTCGATGCCCCGGCAGATGAAGGCAAGCGGACCACACGCCTTCTTCACCGCTCTGTCTACTTGTGTTGCCAAGTTACTGGGAGTTCTGGAGTTTATCGGGAACAGTTTCTTCCTCTCCACAATCAGACTACTGCACGGAGTTAGTATTTAGAGTCACAGAGTGATGCAGCGTGGAAACAGGCCCTACCTTCGCCCCAACTTGCCCCACACCGACCAACATGCCCCATCTACACTAATCCCACCTGCCCGCGTTTGGCCCATATCCCTCCAAACCTGTCCTATCCATGTACCTGTCCAAGTGTCTCCTAAACGACGTGATTGTCCCTGCCTCAACTCCCTTATCCGGCAGCTCGTTCCATACACCCACCACCCTCTGTGTGGAAAAGTTGCCCCTCGGGTTCCTACTAAATCATTCCCCCCCCTCACCTTAAACCTATGTCCTCTGGTTCTCCTTTCCCCTACTCTGGGTAAGAGACTCTTTGCATCTACCCCATCTGTTCCTCTTATTTAATAGCATTTACTTCAAGAGGGCTTGTATACAAAGGCAGGGATGTAATGCCGAGGCTCTGTAAGCCTCTAGTCCGGCCGCATTTGGAGTACTGTGAGCAGTTTTGGGCCGCATATCTGAGGAAGGATGTGCTGGCTCTGGAGAGGGTCCAGAGGTTTACAAGAACGATCCCAGGAATGAGTGGGTTAACCTACGATGAGCGTTTGTCGGCACTGGGCCTGTACTCGCTGGAGATTAGAAGAATGAGGGGGGACCTCATTGAAACTTTACCGAATAGTGAAAGGCCCGGATAGAGTGGATGTGGAGATGATGTTTCCACTCGTGGGAGAGTCAAGGACTAGAGGGCACAGCCTCAGAATTAAAGGAAGTTCCTTCAGGAAGGAGATGAGGAGGAATTTCTTCAGCCAGAGGGTGGTGAATCTGTTGGATTCTTTTCCACAGAGGGCTGTGGAGGCCAAGTCAATTGATATATTTAAGGCAGAGATGGAGAGATTCTTGATTAGTACGGGTGTCAGAGGTGAACGGGAGAAGGCAGGAGAATGGGGTTAAGACGGAGAGTCAGATCAGCCGTGATTGAATGGCGGAGTGGACTTAATGGGCCGAATGGCCTAATTCTACTCCTATCACTATCTTCTCATTAGCTTCTTGACCGTTGCTTGTTCACGTTCTCAACAGACGCTGCCTGACCCGCTTAGATACTCCAGCACTCCGTGAAACTTCACCTATCCATGTTCCCACAGATACAGCCTGACCCGCTGAGTTACTCCAGCACTCTGTGAAACGTCACCTATCCCTTTTCTCCACAGACGCTGCCTGACCCGCAGAATTACTCCAGCACTCTATGAAACGTCATCTATCCATGTTCTCCACAGATACTGACTGACCCCCTAAATTTCTCCAGCACTCTATGAAACGTCACCTATCCATGTTCTCCACAGATGCTGACTGACCCCCTGAGTTACTCCAGCACCATGTGAAACTTCACCTACCCATGTTCTGCACAGATACTACCTGAATAGCTGAGTTACTCCAGCACTATATGAAACGTCATCTATCCATGTTCTCCACAGATACAGCCTGACCCGCAGAGTTACTCCAGCACTCTGTGAAACGTCACCTATCCATGTCTCCGCAGATGCTGCCTGACCCGCTGAGTTACTCCAGCACTCTGTGAAACGTCACCTATCCATGTCCTACAGCGATGCTGCCTGACCCGTTTAGTTTATCCAGCACTCTCTCTGTGTGTGTGTGTGTGTGTGTGTGTGTGTGTGTGTGTGATTGTGTGTGTATGTGTGTGTGTGTGTGTGTGTGTGTGTGTGTGTGTGTGTGTGTGTGTGTGTGTGTGCGTGTGTGTGTGTGTGTGTGTGTGTGTGTGTGTGTATGTGTGTGTATGTGTGTGTGTGTGTGTGTGTGTGTGTGTGTGTGTGTGTGTGTGTGTGTGTGTGTGTGTGTGTGTGTGTGTGTGTGTGTGTGTGTGTGTGTGTGTGTGTGTGTGTGTGTGTGTCTATTTTCGGTGAAATAAAGTGCGGCGTTCCTGGTGAATCATTGAGCTGGGAAGAACACCGTGTGTGGATGGCAGTCTCTGTTTAATGTGTCGGACAAAGAGGGGAGAGACAGGTGGGTAGAGAGGTGGGTGAGAGAGGGGGGAGAGAGGGGGGATGAGAGCGGGAGGTCAGAGAGGGGGTGATAGAGGGGGGTGAGAGGGGGGGGTGAGAGGGGGGAGAGAGTGGGGGGGAGAGAGGGGCAGAGAGAGAGAGAGAGGGGGAGGGGGAGAGAAGGGGAGAGAGAGAGTTGGAGGAGAGAGAGGGAGGTGTGAGTTTCCAATTCGGTAACCAGGCGCACTATTTCAAAACTCGGCCAGGGACCACATTTGGACGATTGCCGGAAATTTACCGGCCCTTTTCCGAAAATTTACCTGAGTCAAATATGTCATAAAGCTGAAACATGTCGAGAAGATTTACGAGGATGTTGCCGGCACTAGAGAACCTGGCCTCCACTGCCTTCTGTGGCAGAGAATTCCACAAATTAACATCTCTCTGGGTGAAAAAGTTCCTTCTCACCTAGGTTTTATGTGGCTTCCCATTTATTCTTAGACTGTGCCCCCTGGTTCTCTACTCCCCCCAAATTGGGAAAAAAATTCCTGCATCTACCACGTCCTGTCCTTTTATAATATTATACGTCTCTGTAAGACCCCCTCTCATCGTTCTAAACTCCAGTGAATACAAGCCTAGTCTTTCCAATCTTTCCTCATATGACAGTCCCGCCATCCCGGGGAATAACTTCGTGAACCTACGCTGCACTGCCTCAAGAGCAAGGATGACCTTCCTCAAATTTGGAGACCTAAACGGCACACAACACTCCAGATGTGGTCTCACCAGGGTCATATACAACTGTAGCAGGACCTCTTTACTCCGATACTCAAATCATGTTCCAGTCCATCTTCTCAAGACAAACATGAAGTAGATCTCGTTGTGCACTGACCACTGCTGGCTTACACTTCTATTGGCCCCACGTTCTGAAATCCCTGTCTGTAACCCGACAGGAGCAATATCGATAGCCCTCGTCAAATGGCAAATGGGAGGGATCAAGAGTCAAGTGCCAGGGATGTTTAATTGTCACATGTCTTAAATTAAATAATGAAAGTCTTAATTGCAGCATCACTAAAGAATATGCAAACACAGTGCTAAAAAAACAATATATTAAGAAATATATCTCTAAATCTAGAAAATCTAAAAAACCTTTAAACAATCTAGAAACAAACAAGCACCAATGGTGCAAAAAGAAACAATTTCCCAATTCTATGTGGTTTGGAGGTTGTAGTGTTTAATGGCCTCATGGTTGTAGGGAAGAAGCTGGTGCTGAACCTGGACTTTTCAGGCTACGATGTTTTCGTTCCGATAGCAGGAGTGAAATGATTGTGTCGCATGTGTCACTGATGAAGCTGGCTGCCTTTTTGAGGTAGCAACGTCTGTAGATCCCTCGGTGATTGGGAGCTCAGTACCCTTGACGTATCCACTGGGTAGTACTTACTTTTTGCAGTCTTCCTCGCTCTTGGGCATTCATGCTGTCGAACCAGACCGTGATGCACCCGGGCAACATGCTCTCCACTGCACAAGGATAGAAGTCCAAGAGTATTGACAGACCGAATCTCCCCAATCTGCTCAGAAAGTAGAGACGTTGATGAGATTTCTTTATCATTGCATTAATGTGCCGGGTCTAGGAAATATTTTCGGAGATATGGACGTCCAATAATTTGAAGATTTTGACTCTCCACCGTCGTCTTGAAGACCTACACAGGATTGTGGGACCCTATTCTTCCACTTCCAATGGCCATAATTGTTTCCTTTTGCATTATTTCAATGAAAGCAAGGTTGTAGCTCTGGAACTCCAGGCATTCTAGATGGTGGTGTAACCCAGAGAGCGGATGCCCAGTGTGAGACAGTAGGCTTGCGGAGTTTAGATACCACTGCAACCCTGAAGTTGGATTGATCGATGTCACCGCAGATAATGAGCAGGGCATCAGGGTTTTGTCCTTAAAGGTAGTTCATGACCTAGTATAATTCATCCACTGCCACGTTACGTTTGGGTTTGGGTGTTATGCGATCAAAGACGCGTTGATAGAGATGAAATGCCCCGGTAGGTAAAAGGTACGGCACGTAGTATTCCAGGTGGTCGCTTGAACTATACGTAGCATTCGTGACACCAAACCTCGAGCACTGAGCGCAGTTCTGGTCTTCGAGTTATTGGAAGGAATACATTCAACTGAGAACGTCGGGGGAAAAATCACACGTTGCTGCCTGGAAGGGAGGGCTTTAGACTTAAAGAGCGGCCAGACAAGTTGGAAGGTTTTCCACGCAGAGTAGATGGTCGACCGGTGACATTACGGAAGTATATATCATCATAAGGGGCAAAGGAAAGATAGACGGTACTGTCGTTTTTCCAGGGTGGGTAGTCGAGAGCTGGATAACATAGCTTTCAAGGGAGAGAACATAGTGTCAGAAGAGACCTGAGAGGCAACTAGGTTACACAGGAAATTGTGGGTAGGTGGAACTGGGTGCCAGGTAAAGCTGTAGAGATGTGCTTCGATTAGAATGTACAACAGACATTTGAAAGTATATGTACATAAAAATGGATGGTGGGCCATGGAGAAAACGTGGGGAAGTTGGACTAAATTATTTGGACATATTGCTCGGCCTCGGCATCCGGTTCCAAAAGGTCTTCGTTCGTTCTATTTGACTATAACTCTATAAATAGCATCGTCATTGTTTGACTGTCAGATACTATGTTGGCAGTCAGCCTCTTATTGTGTTTTCAGGACTGTCCGCGGTGGGGCATTATTTAGAATCCACCTGGTTGAAAAATACTTTTATTTAAAAAAATAATGTTTAGTATTAATTGAAGCGAGCTGTTCGATGTCCTGATTTTGGCTTCTGAGCCAATGAAGCACAGAACCATATCTGGGGAATAAAATCCTGGGTATTATGCAATTTGGAGCTTTTCGATAATGGCGACATCAAGTGGACGGCAAGGGAACTGCAAACAAGCGCGGCCTCACCAACGTCTTGTAAACTGAGATGTAACGTCCCAACATCTGCATTTAATACTGTCATAAATGAAAGACATCGTGCCAAAACTTCACTACCATCGTATCCACCGGGGACTCAAAATCCAGCGATAATTGACGTGCACTCCTCGATCTACCTGTTCTACAGCGCTCCGCAGCGTCGAACCGATCACTGGGATGGACCTGGCCTGACTTACATCAATAAAGCAAATCACAGATATACAAACTAAATGCGCACGCTATTCCACCGCCCACTTTCCCAGCTGATAAAAATCCCAACGTCATTCTTAATATGCTTCTTGGCAATCTACCATCCCACCTGCCTTAATTTTTATTTGTAAAGTTAGTAATCATACCTTGCACCATCTGAATCAATTCGTTGATATAGTCAATAGTTCCACGACTGTAGTCAATAGTAACAGACCCTGCAGTCAATAAAGTACAACAGAACCACAGTCTAATCGTCGCAAGTAATTCGTTTCTAGATTCCATAATCTCGCGTCACCTGCTGTGTTCAATGTAAACCAGCATCTCCTGTTCCTTGTAACTACATTCTTTATCTCCATGGTGCGGAACAATATAAATGTTGAACAGGGACGTGCTATATTCAAACGACAGAAATCAATAAATCACAACTAAACCACGAATTGGACGTTACATGGAAAATGTATTTTTCAGGGTCTCTGGGTTGTCACGTCTTTCATTGTCATTGGAGCTCCCTCCCTTAACTCAAGCCCAATGCTTCACCTGAAGACATCAACATCTTAGCAAAGCTGCAGGACGCAGTTTCATTTGGATGAATTAATTGGCTGAAAGTTCCGTTGATATCCTGGTACGTTTCTGCATTCCGTTTGTAAAATATACAATGAACATTTTACAGATCCATTCACTGCAGTCTATTTGTGAGATTTCGATAAACTATCTTAAGATCTTCACACGCCTGTAACATGTAGCACGATCCTGAGTTCGATATTGCTTCTTGCATCCTTGACCACGGGCACTTGATCACACTTTATACTTTCTCATTGGTTTCCTTTAGCGAAACTGGCCTTTCACTGTCGGTTGTGGTCAGAATGGGGGCTTTGGCGCTGCCTTCAGATCCCAGTATCTACTGATTTGGAAGCCACTCAGGACAATGAGGCGAGTTTAAACCAGTTGTCCCTCTGTTTGGTTTGCTTGTTGTCTTCACCTGGGCGCCAATTCCATCTCGTTGCACCATCCTTCCTGAGTGGAACACACGCCATCCTTCCAACCGACCACACATCTTCTCACTTGTTTATATTTTAATTTTCTGTGTATTCTATCGACGGTACTGGGATTATATACTCAACTACTCAAATTAAGGGCTTGGTCAATTTTGGGCCATCATATTAAATAGTCCTTTAGGGGAAGGTCCTTATATATGGTAATTACGGGAGAGCACGGGTAAATGGTCAATTAGGGGAGGGCACCACAAATGGGGATTTGCGGGTAATCAGGAGAAGGCAAACCTACGTAGAATTAGGGGAGGGCCCTCTCTGTTTCCATGAATGTTCCTACTTCTCTCTGTGAGTATTCATGTCTCTATCTCTCTGTGTTTTCCCGTCTCTACCTGCTGGTGTTCCTACCTCTATGTGTGCTCCTGATGGTCTCCATAAAAGAGCTCCCATGGGGTGTGAGAAGATACACACAGGAACATACGTCCATCCACCCTTGTAAATAAACAATACAATGAGCAAACTGGAGCTAGGAGCATTACTCAGCATTGACCTGTTCCACTGTGCCCCTTCAGTACATTCTATGTGTTCCCACGTCCAGGCTCGCCTCGTCCATCCTGCAGGGATTGTTCCCTGTCGCCCTGTCCCTCGGCAACATTTCAGGGAAATTTGACCACCGAGCTGTGCTTCTGCTTCCTGCCAACAAGAAACAACAATTGAAGCCGGAGGATCCGATGCCGAGAGTTGTAAAAAGCTAGACAACGGACACGGATGACATCTTACACGACTGCTTTAAGTCAGTAGACTGGTCCATTGTCAGGGATTCTGCAGCTAACCTGAATGAGTGCGCCTCTGCCGTGACTGACTTCATCAACAAGTGAGTGGAAGACTATGTGCCGCCGAAGTCAATCCGAGTGCTCCCCAATCGGAAACCATGGATGTACTTTCACAGGTCCGATGTACAGAAGTCAAACGGCCCCAAGCGGTCCAAGAAGCCACGCTGTGGTCTCCGCAAAGCCATCAAGGATGCCAAGAGACAATACCGGGAGAAACTAAAGTCCCAGTACAATCTCTGCGTCACACACGGAGAATGTGGCACGGTGTGATTCAGATAAATGGATGCAAAGAATGTTCAGCCAATATCATTGGTGATAGTGCAAACCCACCTGATGAACTGAATACTTTGTATGGTGACTTCTGGCTCTTCAGACTCCAGTGTGGCTCTCCCCAGGGTGACAGTTGCAGAGGTTAGAGCGGCCTTCCTGTGGGTGAATCCAGGAAAAGCAACAGGCCCAGACGGAGTTCCTGGCCGTGTCCTTAGTAGCTGCGCGGAAAAGATTCATGATTCAAGATAGCTTTATTTGTCATCCAAAAAAAATTTGTCATCCAAAAGAGTCCTAGTTGGATCCAGCTAGATAGGTGCTAAATCTCTGTAAAACTCACTTGCTATCTGTCTACTGAGCCGTCTACTGGTGTGGCTGGCTAGATGCCTAGCTCACTAGCCATCTAGCAAAGCTCTACCAAGCGAAACCGCTATCTGGCCGTCAAAGCGGTTGGCTAACAATCTGCTAATCTAGTTATAGAATAAAATAAGAAAATAACTGCAGATGCTGGTACAAATCGATTTATTCACAAAATGCTGGAGTAACTCAGCAGGTCAGGCAGCATCTCGGGAGAGAAGGAATGGGTGACGTTTCGGGTCGAGACCCTTCTTCAGACTGATGTCGGGGGTGGGACAAAGGAAGGATATAGGTGGAGACAGGAAGATAGAGGGAGATCTGGGAAGGAGGAGGGGAAGGGAGGGACAGAGGAGCTATCTGAAGTTGAAGTTGCTAATCTAGTTATCTATCTATCTAGCCATCAGTCTCGTTAGCGACCTAGCTATGTAGCTACCAAAATATCTAACTCTGTAGCTATCAATCCAGCTATCTCGAGAGCTAGATTGCTAGCCAGCAGGATAGACCGCCAGACAGCGTTTGAGCTATCTCGATAGCAAGATAGCGAACTACCTAGATAGCTATCTACATGCAATGCTAGAGAGCTAAAAAGCTGGATATCTGTATGGCGAGATAGCTGGATATATTGATAGTAAGATAGGTAGTTCTCTATCTAGGCAGCCATTTGAGGGGTGCGCTCTCTCTCTCTCATCCTCCGTGGTCTCGTGAGAGTGGGAGATCTTGTTAGATCCAGCTAGATAGATAGCTACCTAGCACGTGAGATAGCTGGATAGTTAGGAAAATAACTGCAGATGCTGGTACAAATCGAAAGTTTCACAAAATGCTGGAGTAACTCAGCAGGCCAGGCAGCATCTCGAAGAGAGGGAATGGGTGACGTTTCGGGTCGAGACTGAAGAAGGGTCTCGACCCGAAACGTCACCCATTCCCTCTCTCATAGATGCTGCCTGACCAGCATTTTGTGATACCCAGCTAGATAGTTAGATCGCTAACTAAATAGCTATACGTATAGATGACTAGCTAAGATGGCTAGATGGCTGGATGGTTAGATGGCTTGAAAGGTAGATGGCTATTCGGCGAGACGGTTAGAAGTCTAGTTGGGGAGAGGTAAAGGGACAGGTGTTGATCGAGGGGGAGGTAAAGGGACAGGTGTTGGTCGAGTGGGGGGTTAAAGGGACAGGTGTTGTTCGAGGGACGAGTCCCTTTACCTCCCCGCTCAACTCCATCCAAGGACCCAAACATTTTTTCCAGGTGCGGCAGAGGTTCACCTGCACCTCCTCCAACCTCATCAACTGTATCCGCTGTTCCAAGTGTCAACGTCTCTCAATCGGCGACATCAAGCGCAGGATCGGCGATCGTTTCGCTGAACACCACCGCTCAGTCCGTCTCAACCAACCTGATTTCCCGATGGCTCAGCATTTCAACTCCCGCTCCCATTCCCAATCTGACTTTTCTGTCCTGGGCCTCCTCCATTGTCAGAGTGAGGCCCAGCGCAAATTGGAGGAACAGCACCTCATATTTCGCTTGGGTAGTTTACACCTCAGCGGTATCAACATTGACTTGTCTAACTTCAGATAGTCCCTGCTTTCCCTCTCAACCCCCCCCCCCTTCCCCGTTCTCCTACCCGTCTTCCTGTCTCAGTCTATATCCCATCTTTGTCCGGCCCCGTCTGCTGACATCAGTCTGAAGAAGTGTCTCGACCTCCGAAACGTCACCCATTCATTGTCTCCTGAGATGCTGCCTGACCCGCTGAATTACTCCAGCATTTTGTCTACCTTAGCTAGATAGCTAGTCAGGTAGATATATAACTATATTGATAGCTACAGATCGATATGGCTAGATAGCCACATAACTAGACAGCTAGACAGCTAGATGGCTAGAGAGCTAGATAGCTAGATAGCTAGAGAGCTAGCGTGGCTTATAGCAATTAGCTGGATAAAGAGATGGCTAGACTGCGTCGGGAATCGCATTTCTGTGCACATTTTCTCATAACATTTGTAAAAGTTTCGACGTCGTCGTTCGGGTCAATGGTCGACTCCTTGAATAGCGACCAGTGTTAGAGCTCTAGGGTGAGCGGAATCAAGGGATTTGTGGAGAAGGCATGTACAGGTTACTGAGTGTGCATGATCAGCCATGATCACACTGAATGGCGGTGCTGGCTCGAAGGGCCAAAGGGCATCCTCCTGCACCTATTTTCTATGTTTTCTATGTCTATAGACTCCGTCGAATCCCGGAGTCAGTAATGAGTTCAGAAGTTTATACGTCATTTGAGTAAGTCACTCGGCTCACAGAGTCTGCTCCGCCATTCGATCATGGCTGCCCCATCTTTGCCACTCAAACCCAACCCCAACTTTGACACTCTTACTAATCACGGACCTGCCAATCCCCAATTTCAAAACCTGTTAATTCCCCAATGACGGCCTCCAGAGGCGTCTGTGGCAGCATTCCCCAGATTCACCACCTTTTGACGAGCCTCAGAATAAAAGGACATACATTTAAAATGAGATGATGAGGGATTTATTTCGTAAGAACGTGGTAAATCTTTGGAATTCTGCCACAGACAGCTGTAGAAACCGTCACTGGGTATTTTTAAATCGGAGTTGGTCATGGTCGTGATTCGTAAGAGTGTCGTCAATTATGGGGAGACGACAGGAGAATGGAGTTGAGTGGGAACTACAGGTGAGCCATAATAGAATGCCGGAGTGGACTCGATGGGCCTGGTGCCCTACTTCTGCTGCTATGACTTTTGTACCCAGTGTTCTTCTTTATCAGTGCACTGCAGCATCCTCACACAGCGCACCCCAGTTGATGTACAGTGGCAATAGATTGTCACGTCGCCCTCCTGTGGACGAACATCAGCAGCACACTGCAATATCCACACACAGCGCACCTCACTGCATGTACAGTGGGAATATCCTGTCGTGGCGCCCTCCCCTGGATGAACATCAACAGCACACGGCAACATCCACATACAGAGCACCTCAATGCATGTACAGTGGGAATATCCTGTCACAGCGCCCTCCCCTGGATGAACATCAGCAGTACACGGCAACATCCACACACAGCGCACCCCAGTGCATGTACAGTGGCAATATACTGTCACAGCGCCCACCCCTGGATGAACATCGGCAGCACACTGCAACATCGAGGCACAACAGCCCTCACTGTCGGTACAATATAAGTGCATCGCAGTATCAGCATTGCTTATGATGGACCTTGAGTTCCCAATGCGAACACGCAAATCGTGGTAGTACGTTTAGAGTAATAAATAAGCCACGTAGAATGCTTGCTATATTTGACCGAGTCATTGAATATGAGTCAGATGTCAATATTCAACTTTAGAGAACTTTACTTCGGCCGCTTTTGCAGCATTGTGTACAGTTATGTTCGCTCCCGTACACGAAGGATATGGGCGCTTCGGAAATCGTGTTCAAGACGTTTACAAGAACATTGCCTGGAGCGTATGAACAACCAGACGTTGGACTGATTCATCGGAGTTCCGGCCGTAACCTGAAAGATCGATAGCAAATTATGAGAGGCAAAGATATGGTAAACAGTCAGAACATTCCTCTCAAGAAGGAAATATCAAGTATTGAAGGCCACCCCTGTATGGTGAAAGGAATGAAGTTTAAACGAGGTGTGCGGGAAAAGCAAGGGGAAGTAAGTGCATCGAACGCATGGGTGATAAGGAATAGTAGTAGAATTAGACCATTCGGCCAATCGTCTTATCCGCCAATCTTTTGCCCTCCAAACCCCATTCTCCTGCCTTCTCCCCATAACTTCTGATACCTGTATTAGTCAAGAATCTTTCTGTCTACGCCTTTAAATATCTACTGACGTGACCTACACAGCCTGTTGTGGCAAATAATTCCACAAATTCATCACCTTCTGAATAAATAAATTTCTGATCATCTTCAAAAGAGAACGTAGATTAATTCTCAGGAAATGATCTCTTGTCCGAGACGCTCCCACAAGTGTAAACATACTTTCCACATCCACTGGATCCAAACCATTCACATATCTGTATGTTTCAAAGAGGTCCACCCTCATACTTCTAAACTCCGTGTGCAAGCCGGGAGCTGACCAAACGATCGCCATAGGTTAACTTATTGCAGGGATCATTCTTGTAAACCTCCTCTGGACCCTTTCCAGAGCCAGCACACCTTTCCTCTGATATGGTGCCCAGAATTGCTCACAATATTCGAAATGCGGCCTTCCCAGCGCCTTGTATAGCGCCAATATTACATCCGTGTTTCTGTATACAAGTTCTCTTGAAATAAATGCAAGCAATGAGTTTGCTTCCATTAGACAATAGACAATAGAAAATAGGTGCAGGAGTAGGCCATTCGGCCCTTCGAGCCAGCACCACCATTCCATGTGATCATGGCTGATCATCCTCACCGATTCAACTTGCAGATAAAAAAATTGGGAATCCTTAACCAGGACTCCCAAGTCCCTTTGCACTTACGATTTATGGATTATTTCCCCACTTAGATAATAGTTTCCTACTACCAAATACTCCGCACTTTGCTACACTATATTCCATCTGCCACTTCTCTACCCATTCCCCCAACATGTCCAAGTCCTTCTGCGGAGTCCATGCTTTCTCTAAACTACCTGCCCTTCCACCTCTTTTCCTAACATCCGCAAACTTGGCCACAAAGCCTTCAATCCCCTCGTCCAAATCATAATATAAAACGTGGAGTAGCGGACAAACACCGATCCTTGAAGATCTCCACTAGTTACTCTTCGCCAACGAGAAAAAAATCCCCCTTTATTGCCACTCTTTGTCTTCTGCCATCCAGCCAACCAGTTATCCATGCTGGTATCTGCCCTTTGACACCGTGGGCTCTCATCTTCCTAAGTAGCCATCTTGTGACACCTGGTCAAAGGCTTTCTGAAAATCAAAGTAAACAACATCTACTGTCTCTCATTTGGCTGTCTTGCTATTTACTTCTTCAAATAATACCAGCAAATTTATCAAACATGACCTTCCCTTCACAAAGCCATGCCAACTTATGCCTATTTCATCGGGCACTTATAAATACTCTGTCACATCATCCTGTATAACGGGTCCTAAAATCTTACCACCTACTCCACTGGTGTTGGACGCAATTACAATAGTGATATTTAAGACAAGTTCAGATTTTCAGGTAATGAAGGGATATGCATTGTGAGAAGGCAGGTAAGGTTCGTCGTCTCATGTTCGGCACAGCTATTATTAGCCGAAAGTCCTGCCGTGCCTTATACTTCGTGTAGGAAAGAAATGCAGATGCTGGTTTAAATCGAAGGTAGACACAAAATGCTGGTGTAACTTAACGAGACAGGCAGCATCTCTGGAGAGAAAGAATGGGTGACGTTTCGGGTCGAGACCCTTCTTTAGACTGATGTCGGAGAGGCCGGCGGGAAAGAGATAGAATTTTGTTGGAGACAGTGAGACTGGTGTGAGAACTGGGAAGGAGGAGGGATGGAGAGAGAGGGAAAGCAAGGGCTAATTGAAGTTAGATAAATCAATGTTCATATCGCTGGTATGTTAGCTGCCCAAGCGATGCATGAGGTGCTGTTCCTCCAATTTGCGCTGGGCCTCACTCTGACAATGGAGGATGCCCAGGACAGAAAGTTCAAAATGGGAATGGGGGAGCGGGGGTGAGTTAAAGTGCTGAGCAACCGGGAGATCAGGTACGACTGTGTGGCGCTGTTCAGCGAAACATTCGCCGAGCCTGCGCTTGGTCTCGCCGATATCACTCCATCAGTACTATCCCACAGTATACCGTTACACCGGTACGACCCCACAGTGCGTCACTCCATCAGTACTATCCAACAGTATACCGTTATACCAGTACAACCCTACAGTGCGTCACTCCATCAGTACTATCCCACAGTATACCGTTACACCAGTACTACCCCACAGTGCGTCACTCCATCAGTACTATCCAACAGTATACCATTACACCAGTACTACAGTACAGTGCGTCACTCCATCAGTGCTACCGCACAGTGTCACTCCATCAATTCCATCCCACATTATGTCACAACAATAGTACTACCGCACAGTGTGTCACCCCATCAGAACTACCCCAGAATGTGCCATTATTTCAACACTACCCTACGTTAGGTTACTCCATCAATACTACTTCACAGTCTCTCACTCCATCAGTACTACATGTTACTCCATTAGTCGTACACAAGATCGTGCCACTCTCATCAGTACAACCCCACAGTATGTCATTCCATCATTTCTTCCCGGCGGTGTTTCACTCTGTCAGTACCACCTTAAGTATGTAATTTCATCAGTTCTACCCATAGTTTTTCACCCCTTCAATAATACCATCGAATGTGTCACTATATCAGTACTACCCCAAAATATACCAGTCCTTCACTCCATCAGCCCAATCTCACTGTGTCAATCCATCAGTAATTCCCCACAGTATAAGTATTTCCCCACAATGCCTCACGCCATTAGCACTACCCGATTTTTATCATTCATTCAGGACTATCCCAGTGGGTCACTCCATAAGTGCTGCCACAAATTGTGTCATTCCATCGGTATTACCAAACAGTGTGTCATTGCATTAGTACTACACCACAGTTTGTCATCACAATAGTACTACCGCTCAGTGTGTCACTCCGTCGGTGAAACCGCACAGTGTCTCACTCCATCAATACAACTCAATATTGTTACACTACATCGGCACTGCCCAACATCATGTCACTCCAGTGCAACCCTAGAACGTGTCACTCCATCAATGCTCCCCGCAGTATGTTCTTCTATCAGTACTCCCCAAAGTGTTTCACAATATCAGGACTACCTCAAATCTGCCATTCCATCCGCATTACCCCACAGTGTGCTAACCCATCGCAGCGACTCCATAGTGTGTAATTCCATCACTATTTCACCACAGTTTTTCATCGCAACAGTACTACCGCAGAGCGTGTCAGTCTATCAGTATTACTGCGTCACTCCAACAGAATGTGCTATTACATCCGTGCTACCCCACAGTGTGTCATTCCATCAATACACCTCCACAGTACGTCATTACACCAGTACTACTCCACAGTGTTACACTCCATCAGTATAACACTGGAGCCTGTCACTCCATCAGTACTACCCTACATTATGTTATTCCATCAGTACTACACCACAGTGATGCATTCCATCAGTACTGCCTTAAGCTTGTTATTCCATTTTGTACAACCGCACAGACTCATTCAATTAGTATTACCCATCAGTGTAACTCTCCATCTGTACTGCCCCACCGTCAGTCCTTACCATTCCACAATGTGCGACCCGACAGTACCACCAAAGATTGGGTCAATACTTCAGTACTAGCCCACTGTGCGCCATTCTGTCCACACTACCCCAGTGTGTCATTCAATCAGCACTACACAGAAGTATCTCACTCCGTCATTACAACCGCGCAGTGTGTCAGTCCATTAGTAATACGCACCGTGTGTCACTCCATCAGTACTGCTCCACAACGTGTCACTCCATCAGTTTTACCCCACGGGATGTAGTTGCACACTGAAGTAGTACTGACGGAGTGACAAATTGCGTGGTAGTACTGATGCAATGACCTCACAATTTGTCACTAAATCAGTGCTATTCCACTGTGTGTCACTCCGTCAGTACTACTCCGCAGTTTGTCATAACAACAGTACTACACATTGTGCCACTCCATGAGTATTACCCGTAGTGTGTCACTACATCAGTAGAGCCCCACGGTGTATCATTCCATCAGAACAACTGCAAAGTGTGTCACTCCATCAGTACTACTGCGCAGTGTGTCACTTCATCAATACAACTTCAAAGTGTGTCACTCCATCTGTACCAATCCATTGTGATAATCCACCATTACTACCATACATTGTGTCACTCCATCAGATCCACTGCACAGTGTGTCACTCCATCAGTAATGCCCCACAGCGTGTCACGTCGTCACTAAAACCCACAGTATGCCATTACATCATTACAAACACACATGGTCACACCCTCAAACACAGTCAAACACGCACACACACATAGCCGTGCACGAAGACACACGCAATCTCTCAAATGCAATCACAAACAATCAAATATACTCTCACACATTCTCACATACAATCACACGTACACATGCACTCACACTAACAGATATTCACACGCACTAGCACGAAGAGACACGCACTCATTCGCACACACTTACACACGAACACATTCTCTGACAACACCATCATATACTCTCCCACACACACACACACACTATCAAAGAATTACATACTCAAACACACTGGCAAACTCACATCCCACATATTCTCTCACATTCTCACAAACAGCCACACACACGCACAGACGTAAACACTGTCCTTCACAAACCCACATGCACTCTCCCACTCAGAGACACAGATACATTCAATCGCACTTGTATCCACACTTACTAATGCTCACACACTCACACGCACACTCACGCACTCGCACAGACACACACAAACACAAATATAGGCACTCTTACATACTCTACCGCTCTCTCACACTTAGACCCGCATGCACACGTGCACATTTTGGGATTGAGTGTATCCTTGGATGTTCGCGTCGAGCAGCGCAGCGCAGTGTCGCCGGGAGTGTTCTCGGTGAGCGGGGCCAAGCCCCTCAGTCGGCCCGGCTCGCCCACCGCGGATGGCGATGAGAACGGCGCCTCGGGAGCGAGGTGGGAGCCGCGAGGAACCGCAGAGAGCGAGGTGGACCGTCGGAGAGCGAGGAAGGCCGCCGAGAACGAAGGGGCGACCCGCGGTGCGGCGGCAGGCTGGAGATACAACTATCCGGCCAACGTTTGTAACTTTGTCGACGTCAAAATGTGGCGACACTTTTGTACCGCCCAGGTGAGGTCTTCTACATGATGTTACCGGTTTGTCTGCAAAACTAAGCATTTCACTCTACCTGGGTACGTGATAATAATGTATCACTGAATCATTGCAATTACTGCAACCGCATACAATAACGCATACGCACACATACCGACTCATTTGCAAAATCTCACACATTCACACTCGCATACACGTGCTAGCACACTCTTGCACCGACTCGCAAACTCGCACTGTCACACACAATCAATATCCAATGCGAGTCAGGCTTCACCTCTGGAGAAATCTAGTTGAGTGTGTCAGTTCAGTGTAGTTTATTGTCACGTGTACCGAGGTACCGTGAAAAGCTTTTGTTACGTGCTACCCAGTCAGTGGAAACAAAATACTTCATTACAGTCGATCCATTTACAGAGTATAGATACATGATAAGGGGATAACGTTCAGTGCAAGGTAAAGCCTGCAAAATCCGATCGAGGATAGGCCGAGGGTCAACAAAGAGGTAGATAGTAGTTCAGCACTGCTTTATGGTTGTGGTGGGATGATTCCGTTGCCTGATAACAGCTGGGAAGACACTGTCCCTGAAACTGGAGGTGTGCATTTTCACACTTCTATACATTTTGCCTGATGGGACAGAGGAGAAACAGGAGTGGCAATGGTGCGACTCGTCCTTGATTATGCTGCTGGCCTTGCCGAGGCAGCGTGGTTTATAAATTGAGTCAATATATGGGAGGTTGGTTTGTGTGATGGTCTGGACAATTCACTGCAATTTCTTGCGTTCTTGTATGGAGCTGTTCCCAAACCAAGCTGTGATGCATCTTGATAAAATACTTTCTATGGTGCATCTGTAGACGTTCGTGAGAGTTGTAGAGGGCACGCCGAACTGGCTAACCCTGCTAAGGACATGGATGGGTGAAGTTTCGGTTCGGCACATTTCTTCAGACTGATTGTGGTGGGACGGGGGAACAGCAGGACAAAGCGAGTTGAACGATAAGCGGGTGAATACCGTTTTCATTGTCAGGTGCGAGGTAAGGGCTGAGCAGGATGGAATTATAAAGAAAGAGGAAGTAATATCGGTTGAAGATGTGGTGGAGGGGATATATTGGTGCGAGTCCGGATGAAGCACGAGGAAGAGGGAGGGGGAAGTGGGAATTTGCACTTAGTTACCTAACATTGGATAATTCAAAGTTCATACCATTAGGAGTTCTCTGCCACAGAAGGCAGTGGAGGCTAATTCTCTGAATGCACTCAAGAGAGAGCTAGATAGAGCTCTTAAGGATTGCGGAGTCAGAGGGTATGGGGAGATGGCAGGAACGGGGTAGTGATTGAGAATGATCAGCCATGATCACTTTGAATGGCGGTGCGTACAGGCTCGAAGGGCCGAATGGCCTCCTCCTGCACCTATTGTCCATAGTCTATTGTTGCAAGGCACCAAGGGCGGAATATGAAGTGGCGTTCTTTCAGTTTGCATGTAGCTTCAGTCTGGCAATAGAGGAAGCAAAGGACAGAAAGGTCAGTGTGGGAAGACGAGTTACAACGGGAAGATCCTGGAGGCCTTGACGGAACGACGGTAAGTGTTGGGCCGAACGGTCGCCGAGTCTCCACTTGACCACGCCGATGCAAAGGAGACCATTTCTGGAACACCGCATGCAATAGAAGGGATTAGATGAGGTGCATGTGAACATCAGCCTCACCTGGAAGGGCTATTGAAGTGTGAGGGAACGGGGTAGAGAGACATCCAATGGTGGCTAGCCGTTTTAATTCCTCAATCTGTGGACAAATGTCGCCCAGTCCACCTTCAAACTGGGCACCAGAAGCCCTGAGAGGGTCCCTGGAATTTGGGATAGTCTTCGTGAGTGAAGCGGATTGAAGGAAATCAGACAAACAACATGAGGCGGAGAGTTGGACCTGATGGAGTTTGAAACAATATCCCCTTTGCTGGAGCAATGCCGCTCCCAATTTCCATCCCTCAGTATCGCCACGATTCCCAATCTTTGGAGTTTCTCAATCAATTCCCTGAATAAATCACGACCTGTCTCAGCAGGGATTTCACTTGTCTGATGTCATCTATTTGCGAATCATTTCAAAATCTCTATTTTTAAACACTATTGAAACTTCATTGTCCCGGTGGAGACGGAAAGTGGTATAAAATCTCCGGGAATGTTCTGCCCCAGCATTTCATTCCGAGAGATTACCGGTAGCTCACTTGGACACGTCGCTGGGCAGAGAAAATGGGGGAAAAGCTTTGGGAATATTTCGACGTGGAGAAAATCTTGTACGTGATCATTGCTGCCGTTGGAGTCCCTGGTAAGTGAGCAGAACAATTCAAAATGTATAACTCCGTCTGTGCACCGGTGTTGCCCTGAATCTGATTCTGTTACAAGATTCCCAACTGATAATCGTTGTTCAAGTATATGTGAAGTATATCAATCCTCTCAGTGAAATATTTTTGAATTAACGCTGTGATTTTTCTTATTTTCAGACAGCCGAAACTAACCCTCTTTTTCTCCCACTGCCGGGACCCACTAGAATGTTGTTCTTGCCTTCAGTGGGACCTTGCCCAGAGTTGTCCCAGTGCTCGGGACAGGCAGCTCTCCGGGACGGTGTGACTGGGAGGGGTTTACATTGTGAAGTTCACTGTGTCTGAGTTATTGATCAGAGTGAACACCCGCTCCTGTGGACATGTCTCACTGTCGATTCTGTCACAGTCGGATTCAACCCGCCTGTTGGTCAATAATTGGATCGATCTCCTGAACCGGTGGCCGCGGATCTACCGGCGTGTGTTGTTACCGAACTGAACTCACTGTGGAATGAATCCATTAACGGAGCCACTCTGCTGCCGGATCCTAAGTTGTCCCCGCCTTCCCTCTGGAACCCTCCTCGTCCCCATCAGATGCCGAGTTCCCAGAACCCTGGTTAAATGCCGCCGGTCACGGTTAAGTCTGTGAAACCGACCCCATCAGAGACTGTGAGCGGGGTTAACTGTAGACAGGACCATTCCGCCTATTGTAGCGGGCGGCTGCTCGTTCCCTCCCCGCCCTTTACCCCGCCCGTCGCCTTATCTCCTCTCCCCTGAAGCAGGCAGGTCGGGCACAGTCGGAGCCGGGTCTGACATTGTTAAACCTGCAGCCGCGCACCGACTCCAACACTCCTGATCTCCAGCTGAAAGTGGAGCCGGTGTTCAGCCCCGGAGACCGTGTTCAGTAATGCCCAGTGTCCGTCCCCTTCTCTTTCCGCAGTGAATTTAGTGGCGATTGTGATCCTGTCCCGGGGAAAGTGCGGCCTCTCCACCTGCACCACTCTCTACCTGGTGGCCATGGCAGCGGCCGATCTACTCACCCTGATCACCGAGGTCATTTTGACTTGGATCAAACATCATTATTTTTATTGGAGTGTCCTGTCCATCACCCCTGTGTGCCGTGTTAACACTGTACTGAGGTATTCAGCTACAGACTGTTCTGTCTGGTTCACCGTCACTTTCACCTTTGATCGCTTTGTCGCCATTTGTTGCCAGAAGCTGAAAACAAAATATTGCACCGGGAAAACTGCGGCTGCGGTTCTCGCAACAGCCGGCGTTCTGCTGTGTCTGAAAAACGTTCCCCGCTACTTCACACGGGAACCCTGGACAATCATCGACAATGTCCCGTGGGGCTGTTACCCGGTGGACAGTTATTTCACTGACCTCGGGTGGGTGGCATTTGACTGGATCGACACGGTTTTAACTCCGTTCCTCCCTTTCGCTGTGATCCTGCTGCTCAACGCTCTGACAGTCCGGCACATTTTAGTGGCCAGTCGGGTCCGTCAGGGGCTGAGGGGTCAGAGCAAGGGGGAGAAGCGCAGTGACCCGGAGATGGAGAGCAGGAGGAGGTCTGTGGTTTTACTCTTCACCATCTCCGGCAGCTTCATCCTCCTGTGGATGACCAACTTTGTAAACTTCGTCTATTATCAGATCACAGGGATTGGGACTGATAGGAATGATTCCCAAAGGATCTTTAGCAACGTCGGGTATTTGCTGAGGAATCTCAGCTGCTGCACCAACACATTTATTTACGCGGTGACCCAGTCCAAGTTCAGGGAGCAGGTGAAGAGCGCGGTGAAATATCCGCTCACCTCAGCGCTGCGGCTCATTAATAAACCCTCGCCCTGAGGGCATCCCAGAGGGCGGCCGCAGTCTCTCCGCTCCGGGCTCCGGCTCCTCACATTCACCGCCGCATCTTCCAGCTGTCAGAGCGCGGTGAGACTTCCGGTGGCGCTATGGAGGGCTAGAGGGTAACGCCAGCCAGCTCCTCGTAAAAAACGGAGAAAAACCGGGGATAAATCGACCTACCTGCTGCCTGCTGTCGCTGCAGTGATTGCACCGATTGTTATAAGTGACGCTATCAGGCGCGCGACTTATAATGTATACACAGCACAGCCCACCCGCGGATAAAACGGATAAAACGAAAAGTCGGGCTACCAGGCAGAATCCGCGAGAAGGCCTGACTGAAGCCTCGGCCTCAGGTAGGACGTTATCCCAAGAAGATGTGACGGGGAAAAAATTGACCAAAAAAGCAGAAGGTGAGGAACTCAAAAACTTTATTGCAAGTGAAATTGCTGGTTTGAGGGAAGAAATAAAGCAGATGAATGTTGCTGGAGAAATAAAAAAAATTAAGGAGGAAATGAAGGACTTAAAGCTTGAGACTAAGAATATAGCAGTGGATTTGAAGAATGATTTGTCGAAAGAAATCTCTGAAATAATATTTGGACTATCAAAGGAGATGAATGAGAAAATTAAAAATGGGAAAGTTGAATTTGATGAAAGGCTGAATCCTGTGGAAAAGGCATTGAATTACCAGACGGGTGTTATAAAAGACCTTGAAGACCTAGCCGAAACAAGCGCTCACACTACAGCAAAACTCGTTACAGAAAATCAACGTCTAACTGATATGATGGTCAAAATAAATGAGAAATGTATTGAATTGGAAGGTCGCCAGAGAAGACAGAATTTAAGAATTGCAGGTATCCCAGAAGGGGAAGAGAAAGATCAAGATATCCGAGAATTCACTGCAAATTTACTGCAAAAAGTTTTATCTCTGGACCAAAAGCCTCAACTAGCCCGAGCACATAGAGTGATGAGACGCCAGACAAGAGTAGGCGCACCCCCAAGACAAATGATAATAAAATTACAAAACGACTATGTTGTGGAGGAGATAATGCAAAAAGCATCAAGAAACAGAAAGCTTGATTTTAAGGGTCACAGTATCAGCATTTACCGAGATTATCCAGCAGAGGTTGCAAGGAAACGAAAAGCATTCAACGAGACCAAAAGTATTCTGAGGGAAGTGGAGGATTTGAAATATGGTGTGAGTTATCCTGCTACCTTAAGAGTTACTTATGACAAGAAGGAATACTTTTTCTCCGACCCTGTGAAAGCATTGGACTTTGCCAAGAAGTTTATGTCATGAGAAGATGCCTGATCCCTCATCATGAATAAATGACTTTGCAGGACTGCATGGAATTGAATTGATGACTAAAGAAGCTGAGAAAGAAGTGGATCGGAAATTCTGCCATGGATACTAATAACTGCGCTACTAATATAATTAACTAATGAATACTAAAATGATACCGCGGTATTTTTAACAATTAGAATCAATAATTATTACTAATGACTAATACTTACTTATAAAGTTACTTATAATGGAATGATTAGAGGTAAATACAGAGCTGGATCTTATATGTTATGTTTGGAAATCTGCTCTCTTTCCTTTCCTGCTAGTAATTTTCATTATCATTTTTACTTTTATTGTTCCTTTAACTCTGGGTTTTATTATTTGTATCATAACTCTTCCGACTATTGGAACTTGATATACCCCCGGTAAAATATTGCTATGGAACACAAGTTCCAAGAAACAAAGGGGCTGGATAAGTTCGAAACATCAACTACGGAAGTCGGTAGATGGGTAGCCATGCTGGTATGGCTAGCACTAACTGCACTAACATTAGATGTAGTTTTTTCCTTCTTTGTGCACAATACTAATTTCTTAATCTATTCTCTTTTTTTTTCTATTACAAACTATCATTATTATTTTCAGTTTGAACGGAGTTATAAATTGGAGCAAAGGAGATATATATGTGAGAGGCATTTAAGAGTCTTAAAATTCATCTATTCAGTGTTCGGGTGCGGGGTCGGGTCTGTTGAACTGAACCATTGGCTCTATTATAGACCCCCATAGACAAAAAAATGCAAGATTTAAAAATGAATACGGGGAATGAAGGAATAACGTTTTGCAGTTGGAACGTTAAAGGTATTAATGAACCAATTAAGAGAGGTAAAGTATTAGCACATTTAAAAGCAATTAAAGCTGACGTGATTTTCATCCAAGAAACACATTTAAAAAAAGATGCTGAGCATAGGCTGAAAGCTAAATGGATAGATAAAACATATCATTCTTCTTTTACACATAAATCAAGAGGCGTAGCAATATTATTTCGGAAAGGTACTTTATTCAAACATACATCAACTATAACCGATAAGGATGGCAGATACATTATTGTAATAGGAGAATTAAATGCACAAAAAATGATTTTTGTTAATGTATATGGACCAAACTTTGATAGTCCACTGTTCTTTAAGAAAATATTTAACTGCATTCCGGAAATGGCACAACATAATTTAGTAATTGGAGGAGATTTAAATTGTACTTTAGATTCCTATTTAGACAGATCAACAAGACAAAGGAAAACCAAATCACATTCCAGTGACTTATTAAATGCATATATGGACACTAGTAATATTAAAGATGTTTGGAGAGTGGAAAATCCAACTGGACGAGAATACTCATTTTATTCACCTGTACATAAAACCTATTCAAGAATAGATTATTTTTTGGTCGACGCTAAACTTATCTCACTTACTTATAATTCAAAATACCATAATATTACAATCTCAGATCATGCACCTTTAACATTCATGATTAAATTAAATGGAATGTCCGAGAAACAAGCATATTGGAGATTTAACCCACAAATTGTGAACGAAAAGTCATGCCAGGAATATATTATTAAACAGATTCAAATATTTTTTGAGGTAAATGACAACCCTGACACACCTATTTCTCTTATGTGGGAAACGTTTAAAGCGTATGTTCGAGGTACATTAATTTCTGCTCAAGCTTTTTACAATAAAGAGAACAGGATTAAGCAACAAACATTGGAAAGTGAAATCAAACAACTAGATATAGAAAATGCGAGAATGCCATCTACTCTAACATATAATAAAATTGCGGTATTGAAATATAAATTAAATAAAATGTATTCAGAACAAGTAATAAAACTCTATCAAAAAACAAAACAATTACATTTTGAATTTGGAGACAAACCACAAAAACTATTAGCACGTCAGTTACGAAAAATGGAAGGGGAAAAAATAATTCATAAAATTAGAACAGAGACAGGAGAATTATTAAAAATGCCCAAGGACATAAATGATAGATTTCTCCAATATTATCAGAGCCTTTATTCAACTAAAACCGTAGCACAATCAGAAGGAATAGCAGACTTTTTAAAAAAATGTAATTTAAAAGGTTTAGATTCAAACGATAGAGAAGTATTAGAAAGGGAGATTACGACAAAGGATATTGAGGAGTCTATTGGTTCTTTAAAAAATGGTAAAGCAGTAGGACCAGATGGTTTAGGCTCCGAATTTTATAAAAAATTTTATGATTTGCTTAGCCCACGTTTACATAGACTGTATGAGTATATATATACTCAACAGAAACTTCCAGACACTCTAAATGAATCTATAATAACACTCATTCCTAAAGCTGATAAAGATCCGGAAGATCCGGGATCATACAGAGCAATTGCACTTTTAAATACAGATCAAAAAATTTTAACTAAAATACTAGCGTATAGATTAAGTACAGTGATGAATAAATTAATACACCCTGACCAAACAGGCTTCATTCAGAAACGATACTCATACTATAATCTAAGAAGATTATTTAATATTATATATTCCAAGAGAATTATTAATGAAGATCTAGCAATAATCTCACTTGATGCTGAAAAAGCATTTGATCAGGTTGAATGGTCTTATTTGTTTTCGGTGATGGAAAATATGCAGCTAGGGGAGAAATTCTGTACATGGATAAAACTGTTATATACAAATCCCACGGCCAGAATATTTACAAACCAAAGGTTGTCATCGAAATTTGGCCTATCTAGAGGTTGTAGACAAGGATGCCCGTTATCCCCATTGTTATTTGCGCTTGCCATTGAGCCGCTGGCAGAAAGAGTTAGGGGGCATCCGGAAATACATGGATATAACACAAAGGACACAGTGAATAAAATTTCTCTATATGCAGATGACGTATTAATTTACATTACAAAACCAGAAATTAGTATTCCAAACTTATTAAAGCTAATAACCCAATTTGGTTCACTTTCAGGATACAGAATAAATTGGAACAAAAGCGAAATTATGCGAATAAGGGAACATAATAAACAGATAATACAACAATTTCCATTTAAAATAGTAAATGAAAAATTTAAATATCTAGGTATCTATGTAACTAAGATATATACATCATTATTTAAAGCAAATTTCCACCCATTACTGAACAAATTACATAAGAATATTCAATATTGGAAAACACTCCCTATCTCAATGGTTGGCAAAATTAATGCCATAAAAATAATTTTTTTACCGCAAATATTATACCTTTTTCAGACAATTCCGATATATCTGACAAAAAACTTTTTTAAAAAATTGGACTCTATTGTTAATGATTTTATCTGGGATTATAAGAATCATAGGATAAACAAAAGACACTTGTGTAAATCAAAAATAAATGGAGGCCTGGCTTTACCCAATTTTTTGTTTTATTTCTGGGCAGTTAATATTAAAAATATGAATTTCTGGTTGGAAGAAATAGATCATCAACCAGACTGGTTAAAAATGGAAAAGGAAGATTGTTTACCTTTTGATATTGGTTCGATATTATTTGCTACGTCTAAATTAAACAAAAAAATTTATAGGGAAAACCCTATAATATTTAGTGCTACACGAATTTGGAAACAATTAAAAAAGACATTAAAATTAGATAATTTATCACTTTTTCTTCCAATTGTGAATAATCCTTTGTTTAAGCCTTCATGGGTAGACGGGGGTTTTACACAATGGAAGGATTATGGAATTAAAAATATGGGACAACTTTATAAGGAAGGCACCTTTCTGACATTTCAGGAGTTGCAACAGACTTATGGTCTTCGTGGAAATGATTATTTCAGATATCTTCAACTTAGAGATTATGTAAAATCGAACTCCCAAAATTTTCGAATTAGAAATTCAGAAATTCTTGATGAATGTTGGAACAAACATCCTAATACAGAAAAATTAATATCTTATATATATAATATCTTATTAGACAGTGACATTCCCTCCACGGACTTATACAGACAAAAATGGGAAAAAGAATTAAACCAAGTAATTACGAAAGATACTTGGGAAGAAAGTTTGCAACATATCCATCAGTGTTCACTAAACGCCAGACATTCTCTAATACAATTTAAAGTAATACATAGGTTACACTATTCAAAAACAAAACTACATAAAATTTTCCAACATATCTCACCTAAATGTGATAAATGTCAACATTTAGAAGCTACATTATTTCATATGTTTGCAAACTGTATAAAAATTAAAAAATTCTGGGTAAATATTTTTAGCATAATATCTAAAGTAACCAGCACACAATTGGACCCAGATCCAAAATTAATTATACTCGGAATATTAGAATTAAATCAAACATTTAGAACAATACAAAGAAACTTTATGGATTATAGTTTAATAACAGGAAAAAAATTAATTCTAAAATTTTGGAAAGGCCCTACGGTCCCCACAATCAAAATGTGGATTATAGAAATGACGGAGACCTTAAACGTGGAAAGAATCAGATTTTCCCTGTTGGACAAACAGGAATTATTCATTGGAATATGGTCTCCTTTTATTGATTACTTAAAGGGTCAGAATGGTTCAGCACAGGAACCTGACTAGCACTCGGACTAAAGAATGGATGAAATGCTATACTTTGAAATGTACGTATATATCTCGAATGAAGTTTTTGTTATTTTAATAAATTTTTCCATTCTTCTTTAACTAACTTTTTCCTTATCTTTATAATTTGTTTTTGTTTTTGTTTTTATTTTGCTTCTCTCTCTTTTCTTTCTTTACTTCATCTATTTCTTTAGTTCTATCTAGTTTAAAAAAAAAAGGGGGCAAAAGGTATTGGAGACAATATAATAATAATTGACAATATTATCAATTTAAAAATGTATGACTGTAAAGATGTACCTATCTCCAATAAAAAATTTATCTTAAAAAAAAAAAAAAAAGAAGAGCGCGGTGAAATATCCGCTCACCTCAGCGCTGCGGCTCATTAATAAACCCGCGCCCTGAGCGCATCCCAGAGGGCGGCCGCAGTCTCTCCGCTCCGGGCTCCGGCTCCTCACATTCACCGCCGCATCTTCCAGCTGTCAGTCCCGGGCGGATGATCCAATCGCCGGCCCCGCTCCAGGACCCCCAGCCCCTCACATTCACCCAATCAAAGACGCAGATTAAGCAGAAAAAATAACACCATTGCCTGTCATATATATTGATCATTTTTAATGACAGTCCCTGATCATTGAAGTGTTTATTTCAGTTTCTACCTCCTCATTCTCACCCTCCCGCCCTCCGCACTGGGGACCGGTCAGGGGTAGGGTGGGTGGGCCTCCGCCCCCCCTCTCTCCCCCTCTCCCTCTCTCTTCCGTCTCTCTCTCTCTCCCTCTCCCCCCTCTCTCTCTCTCTCTCTCTCTCTCTCTCTCTCTCTCTCTCTCTCTCTCTCTCTCTCTCTCTCTCTCT
>NW_027602639.1:0-31088 GCF_053455715.1 Rhinoraja longicauda | reverse complement strand
CTCAAATCCAGAGGACAAGCTTACTGTACTTCTTTTAAAGTGGAAAAACTAATAACGTTAAAAATAGACAACTCCTATGACTTAATAGTTTTAACCCAGGGTCTCTCAAGTGAAGCAGCTGAATAAATTGCAGATGCTTTAACACTGACCAAATTCTAGAATTACTTATGATGACACAAGAGATCATCAATCACCCATTTTTACACTAATGCTACACACAATGTGCTGCGCTTGGCTGAGAGCTCTGGAGACCAATCCTCACCCTAATACAAAAGCTACCAGACACTATCCCAACTTGCACTGCAGAACTTGCTGTGTCCAGCAAGCTGTTCCAGTGCATTGACAACATGACAGCTGTCAGACAATGTGGACAATTTTCCTGTTCACAAAAATTTGAGCAAATCCAATTTAACTATCTCCCAATCAGTTTTTTCTCAATCATCTGCAAAATGATGGAATCTGTAGTCGACTGTGCTTTGAGCACCATTTGAAAAACACACTTGCTGATTCTCAATTTGGGCCAAGAGCTGAATTCTGGTGATGAGAATATCTGCCATTGATTTCAAGACACCATCTGACTGAGTTTGATAACAGGATGTCCTGTTAAAACTGAAGACAATGGAAATTGAAGAGAAAAGCCCCCAGCGGTTGTTGGAGGTTAATTATTCTCAGCCCGAGAAATCAGTGTAGAATTTTCACAGTGCTGTGATCTAGGCCAGGCTATCTTTAGCTGTTTTATCAGATGTGCCTTCTTTCCATCCGGAGGTTAGAAGCGGGAATGGTTGCTGATGATTACACAGTATTTAATTCCATTTGCAACCCAGCAAAGGAAGTGTCCAACACGTGCATGTACAGTAGCAAGACTATAATAACATTCAGACAAGAATAATTAGCACCACAAAGTGCAGGGAATTGCCATCTCCAAGAATAGTCTAACTGTCTACCTTTGGTATCAGCCGTCACTGTAAACACCACCAATATCCTGTATGTCAAAAGCAAGATTTTTCACCTGCCTACATTAATCCGAAAGTGACTTCTACAGATTCGACTATCATGGGTGACATATTCAAGGTCACTTTGATTTCCCAAGGTGGAGGAGAAAGACATGAAGACTAGGAAATGTTAATTAGATGACTTTTATATAAGAAGGCCTGCAACGAAAAACCTGGGAGCTATACATCTGTAAGTTGAACATCTGTGATAGCCCCAGACTGCTGGAAGGAGCCTTTTGGGAAGGCATTAGGAACACACAGAGGCCCTATCCCTCTCAGACTCCACAACTGGCTGTTTTTTGTCCGTTCATGAAGCAACATTGATATAAATATTACAAGGAATTGTAGAAATTAAGTATGCCTGCAGGAAATTGTTTGCGTAAAAACAAACGACGTAGCACAAAAGTCTGCACAAGTTTCATTGGCACCTTTGACTGTGAATAAACATGTGAAAAAACAGCTTTGGGAAGAGTTCAAATTCAAACTTGAAAATGCAAAAGTTGTTCTGACAAGATTAGACATGAAAACGATATCTCCAGATATACTTGTAAATTATTAAAAAATAAAATAAAATAAAAAATAAATAAAATAAAATTTAAAAACCTGTTGTGCATTTAGTTCAGTTTGTATTTGCAGCAGCTATTGTTTCTTTTAAGGATTTGATGAACAGATAAATAGAAACTATTTCCTCTGGTGACTGACCCAGAATAGGACATAATCTAAGGGCGGTACAGTGGTGCAGCAGATGGTCCTGCTGCTGCTCAGTTGTGGTGACCTCGATTTGATTCTGACATCAGATGCTGTCTGTCTTGTATGTACTTCTGTGATCCATTGGCTTCCACCAGACATTCCAGTTTCGTCCCATCTCCCAAATGCACACTAGGAGCTTCACAGGCCATGATCAAATATTTCTCATGCAGGTGGGTGACAGGAGAAGGACAGTTGATGGGGATGTGAGAGTGAATAGGTTACAGGGAAATTGGTCTGATTAGATTGCTTTGAGAGATGCCATAGACTCAAAGGGCAGAATGGCCTCCTATGTTGTAAGAAAAGAAAATATATGAAACATCAGAGACTTTTCCACTTTCACAAAGTGGAGTGGGAATCTGAAATTCTGTCTCCTAAAAATGCTGGGATCAATTGAATATTTCAAAACAGAGCTGTGGTGATTTTTGTATTTTAAAGGACATAGAACCAATATGGAACATGGATTTAAGGTTTCACAAGTCAGCATCCAGTCTGTGGTGTGGGGTGGTGGAGTCTGACGTGACTTCCTTGGTCCTGAAACTGCAACATCTCAGAGGGAGTGCGAGGAATCTGTCTGAGCATGAGAGGGTCTGTGCTCCTGGCTGCAGCACCTCATTGTCTGACAGTCTGACAGTCTACACTCCCAGCCCACTGAATGGAAAGAGTCTAAGAATAGAAACATGTTGACAACCTATCTTATCTCTGTGCAGGCACTTGAAAAGCTTCCATACCTTGAAGAGCAGAAACAAGCTCCAACACTATTTGTACTACACCCCCAGTCTTAAAGCTACAGTGCTTCACCAACTGAGGGAATAGTTGATAGATGACGGTATATTATGATAAAGTTCAAATGGAGAGCTTTAGGTATTTGTTATTAAAGCTGGCTGATAAGTTTCTTTCTAGTCTTGAGACCTTCATTTCAACTGACCCTGCCTATCCTCAAGCTTCATGGATGGATATTTCACTTTAGCATTTTCCAGGCATTCATCACAAAACTCCAACTGCTATTTCTCCTCTACCATTTCACCACACCTCTTCCAACAACCAACACGCATCACTCGTCAAAGTCAGCATGGTTTTGTTTAGGGGAGATCTTGCCTGATAAATCTGTTGGAATTATTTGAGGATGTAAATAACAGGATAGACAAAGGAGTCAGTGGATGTTGTTTAGCTGGATTTTCAGAAGACCTTTAATAAGGTGCCACAAGTGAGGCTGCTAAAGCTGAGCGCCCATGGTATTAGAGGGAAGATACTAATATGAATAGAAGGTATTTATTCACAAAATGCTGGAGTAACTCAGCAGGACAGGCAGCATCTCAGGAGAGAAGGAATGGGCCAAGTTTTCAGGTCGAGACCCTTCTTCAGACTGATGTCAGGGGGGCGGGACAAAGGAAGGATATAGGTGGAGACAGGAAGACAGTGGGAGATCTGGGAAGGGGAAGAGAGGGATAGAGGAACTATCTAAAGTTGGAGAAGTTAATGTTCATACCACTGGGCTGCAAGCTGCCCAGGCGAAATATGAGGTGCTGTTCTTCCAATTTCCGGTGGGACTCACTATGGCACTGGAGGAGGCCCATGACAGAAAGGTCAGACTGGGAATAGGAGGGGGAAGTTGAAGTGCTCAGCAACTGGTAGATCAGATTGGTTAACGCGGACCGAGCGCAGGTGTTGAGCGAAGTGATTGCCGAGCCTGCGTTTGGTTTTGCCGATGTAAATAAGTTGACATCTGGAGCAGCGGATGCAATAGATGAGGTTGGAGGAGGTGCAGGTGAACCTCTGTCTCATCTGGAAAGACTGTTTGGGTCCTTGGATGGAGTTGAGGGGGGGAGGTAAAGGGACAGGTGTTGCATCTCGTGCGGTTGCAGGGGAAAGTGCCTGGGGATGGGGTGGTTTGGGTAGGAAGGGACGAGTGGACCAGGGAGTTACGGAGGGAACGGTCTCTGCGGAACGCAGGGACCGTTGGTTGGTTGAATGTAGAAGGTTGGTTGAATGTAGAAGGCAAAGAGTGGGAATAAAGGGCGCTTTTTCTGGTTGGCTGCCAGCGCAGGGGTCGCTGCTGGGGCCTCCACTCTTCACATTATATATCAATGATTTTGATGAGGGAATTGAAGCCAGGTTTGAGAATAATACAGAGATAGGTGGAGGGTCAAGTAGTATAGAGAAAGCAGGGACACTGCAGAAAGATTTGGACAGCTTGGGAGAGTGGGCTAAGAAATGGCGGATGGAATACAAAGTAGCAAAGTGTGGAGTCATACCTTTTGGTAGTAGGAATAAAGGCATAGACTATTTTCTAAATGGGGAGAGGATTCACACATCGGAGGTGTAAAGGGACGGGAGGGCTGGTGCGGGATTTCCAAAAGGTTAATTTGCAAGTTGAATTGGTGGTAAAGAAGGCAAATGCAATGTTAGCATTTATTTTGAGAGGGCTAGAATATAAAAAACAGGGATGTAATGCTGAGGTTTTATCAGGCACAAGTCAGACTACCTTTGGTGTACTGTGAGCATTCTTGGTCCCCATATCTGTGAAAGGATTTGCTGGCATTGGGAATGATCTCAGGGATGATTGGGTTAACATATGATGAGCGTTTGGCGGCACTGGGCCTGTACTCGTTGGAGTTTGGAAGGGGGGGGGGGGGGGGGAGACCTCATTGAAACTTACTGAATAGTGAAAGGCCCAGATAGAGTGGATGCAGAGAGGATGTTTCCACTAGTGGGATAGTCGAGGATCAGAGGCCATTGTCTCAGATTAGGAAGGACATGAGGAGGAATTTCTTCAGTTAGAGGCTGGTGAATCTGTGGAATGTATTGCCACAGAAGGCTGTGGATGCCGAGTCATTTGGTTATTTTTAAGGCAGTTTAATAGATTCTTAAAGGCAGGAGAATGGGGTTGAGAGAGATTGAATGGTGGAGTAGACATGAAGGGCTGAATGGCCTAATTCCACTCCTAAGACTGATAATCACTTCCTTCTCTCCTCCATCTATTTCATTCCACTCACCCCTTCATCACATCCTCCTCACTTTATCCACTGCTAACCCTCCCCCAACTCGCTCCACTCCTCTCCAGCTAATCCATTAATTCAATCACACTCTAGCCCTGCACCCGAAAACCACATGTTCCACTTTCCTCCAACACAGCAAGCCCTTGACCTTCTCATTGCCAAAAATTTCAAGTTCCTCTATCCCATTCCATCGTTTACCCTTCCAACATCTTTTGTCTCCCTCATTATGGCCCTTTTGATAATATAGTACTATCGTTGATGCCTCTGTTGGCGCCATGCTCCTGGATGGGTGGAGCCACAACAACCTCTCACTCAAAGTCAACAAGACCAAGGAACTGATTCCGAAAGGGGAAGTCGGGGACAATGCACCAATTTTCATTGGTGGAGTTAACAGCTTCAAATTCCTGGGCGTTAACCTGTCCAGTGCCAAGCACATACTTGCAATCATAGAGAAGGTGCTTCAGCACTTCTACTTCCTTAGATGTTTAAAGGGATTTGGGATGTATCCATATACTATCAAATATTTATAAATGTACGATAGAAAGTATTTTGACTGGTTGCATTATGACCGAGTCATTTCTAACACACAGGAATATGCAAGAGGCTGCATAGAGTGATGGACTCAGCCCGATCCATCATGGGCTTAGCACGGCCATCCCCTCCATTGTAAGCATCTTAATGAAGTGTTGTCTCAAGAAGGTGCCATGTATCATCAAGGATCCCCACCATTCAGCAGAAGGCAGGAGAATGTGGTTAGGGGGGAAAGATAGATCAGCCATGGTTGAATGGTGGAGTAGATGGGTTTGAATGGCCTAATTCTGCTCCTATCACTTACTTACTTATGCCCTCTTCTCACTGCTCTTGTTGGGCAGGAGGTTCAGAAGCCAGAGTCCCAAGCCATCAGGTTCTGGAACCAACCTACACAACCCGACCCATAGTCTACAACAGAACACTAGGCCCCACCTCTTACATGACTGTGGACTTGGTTTTGCTTTCTAATGATACTTTTGCACTAATGTCCTGTGTTTTTGCAATCCCCTTTCTTTTAGAATTTTGTGTAATTTATATATAATTTGGATTTGTCTGAGACTCGGTGCCTGTGAAGCAAGATTTTTCATTGTATCTGTACCTCACCATACTCATATAGGAATACATTTCAATTGAACTCTGTTTGTACTGCCCCTTTGAGAATTCATCACTTCCTCAGTGCAGCCCTTTGAAGATGCAGCTTTCCCTCAGTACTGATCTTCCAACACTATTGTTGTTTCCTGGAAATGTTCCTCTGAAAGTAAAGCTCGCCATCGGTATTGCCCCTCCAATGATGCAGCATTTTCTCTGTGCTACCTATCTGGCATTGCGGTACTCACCTATTCATGTCTTCCAGAGATGTTGCTCGACCTGCCGAGTTACTCCAGCACTTTGTGTTCCTCTATATAGTTGTATAGGGCCCTAGTGAGACTGCACCTGGAGTAATGTGTGCAGTTTTGGTCTCCAAATTTGAGGAAGGATATTCTTGCTATTGAGGGCATGCAGTGTAGGTTTACAAGGTTAATTCCAGGAATGGCGGGACTGTCATATGTTGAAAGACTGGAGCGGCTAGCTTGTATACACTTGAATTTAGAAGGATGAGAGGGGATCTTATCGAAACATATAAGATTATTAAGGGGTTGGACACGTTAGAGGCAGGAAACATATTCCCAATGTTGGGGGAGTCCAGAACTAGGGGCCACAGTTTAAGAATAAGGGGTAGGCCATTTAGAACAGAGATGAAGAAACCCTTTTTCAGTCAGAGAGTTGTAAATTTGTGGAATTCTGTGCCTCAGAAGGCAGTGGAGGCCAATTCTCTGAATGCATTCAAGAGAGCTAGATAGAGCCCTTAAGGATAGCGGAGTCAGGGGGTATGGGGAGAAGGCAGGAACGGGGTACTGATTGAGAATGATCAGCCATGATCACATTGAATGGTGGTGCTGGCTTGAAGTGCCGAATGACCTATTCCTGCACCTATTGTCTATTGTCTACTCTCACAGTGCTATCCTCTGACAGTAAATCACTTCCAAGGAACTGGTCCACTGCTGTAATTTCTACATGGTGAAACCAAAATGTATAAAAAGGGCCTTTATTAAAATCTGATAATGTGCACTTTAACCACGTATTTTTTTCTATTACAAATCTCAAATTGTAGAGTACAGAGGCAAATAAATAAATGATGGGTCTTTGTCCCAAATATTATGGAGGGCACTGTATATGGACTTCAGCAAAACATTCAACAAGGTTCCGCATGGTAAGCTGCTCTGGAAGATTAGATCGCATGGGGTCCAAGGAGAGATAACTGAATGGATAGAAAATTGGCTTCATGGAAGGAAGCAGAGAGTGATGGTGCAATGTTGCAAGGTTTATAAAATCATGAAGGGCATAGATAAGGTGAATAATTTTTCCAGGATGGAGGAGTCTAAAACGAGAGGGTATTGGTTTATGGTGAGATGGAAAAGATTTGATAGGAACCTGAGGGGCATCTGTTTTTATTTTAGAGATACAGCACGGAAACAGGCCCTCTGGCCCACCGGGTCCTCGCCGACCAGTGATCCCCGCACACTAACACTATCCTACACCCACTAGGGACAATTTTTACATTTCCCAAGGTAATTAATCTACAAACCTGTATGTCTTTGGAGTGTGGGAGGAAACCGAAGATCTCGGAGAAAACCCACGCAGGTCACGGGGAAAACGTACAAATTCCGTACAGACGGCGCCCGTAGTTGGGATCGAACCCGGGTCTACGCCGCTGCATTTGCTTTAAGGCAGCAACTCTACCGCTGCACCACCGTGCCGCTGAAGATAGTACTATGTAACAGAACATGGTAGTATGTAAATAGAATAAGCTGCCAGAAGAAGTTGTAGAGGCAGTAACAATTAGGACATTTAAAAGACACTTGGAGAAGTACATGGGTAGGAAAAGTTTTGAGAAATATAGATTAAGCGTGGGAAAGTGAGATGAGCTAATTAGGCAATTTGATCAGCATGGATGAGTTGGGCTGAAGGGCCCATTTCTGTGTGGTACAGCTCTATGACTCTACTACATCGCCTTAGAAACATAGAAAATAGGTGCAGGAGGAAGCCATTCGGCCCTTCGAGCCAGCACCGCCATTCATTGTGATCATGGCTGATCATCCACAATCAATAACCCGTGCCTGCCTTCTCCCCATATCCCTTGATTCCACTAGCCCATAGAGCTCTATCTTACTCTCTCTTAAATCCATCCAGTGATTTGGCCTCCACTGCCCTCTGTGGCAGAGAATTCCACAAATTCACAAATCTCTGGGTGAAAATGTTCCTTCTCACCTCAGTATTAAATGGCCTTCCCTGTATTCCAAGACTGTGGCCCCTGGTTCTGGTCTCGCCCAACATTGGGAACATTTTTCCTGCATCTAGCTTCTCCAGTCCTTTTATAATTTTTTATGTCTCTATAAGATCCCCTCTCATCCTTCTAAACTCCAGTGAATACAAGCCTACAGTTGCTGGAAAGGCTTTGGATTGCCAGGAATTGAATGACTCACCACAGGATAGCCCATTTGCTTTGAGTCGTTGAGCAATCAGGTTCAGGACACTGATGCCAAGGAACTTGGCAGTGGTCATTCTCCTTTGTTGATGATCATTACCTCATTATTTTGTGGCATGAATGTTACTTGCCATTTATCAGCCCATCCCTGAATGCTGTATAGGTCTGCTACACACAGGTGTGGACCACTTCACGTTCTCTGTACAAATTGATTTGTACATCAAGCAATTATCATTGAACATCCCTAGATCTGATCTTATTTTGGGAAGCAGGTCATTGATGAAGCAGCTGAAGATGGCAGAATGTGGTGAAGAATTCCTTCAATATATTCCAATGAATGGTGTCCCAAGTGCTCAGGACATACAACTCTGGTTAAGCCACAGCTGGAGTACTGCTTGCAGTTCTGGTCTCCACATTGTAGGAGGGACGTCATTACACTGGAGAGGAGATTCACCAGGATGTTGCCTGGGATGAATTATTTCAGTATCCGGAGAAACCGGAGAGCTGGGTTTACTTTCTTTGGAGTGGAGAAGATTGAGGGGAACCTGATAGAGATGTACAAAATTACAAGAGGGACAGATAGGGTAGAGTGTAAGAAATGTTTTTGCATTGCACAAGTATCTGAGACCAGAAGGCATAGGTTTAAAGTGAAGGAAAAAAACTGCAGAAGCTGGTTTAAATCGAAGGTAGACACAAAAAGCTGGAGTAGAAAAAGCATTTTGGGAGAGAAGGAATGGGTGACGTTTCGGGTCAAGACCCTTCTTCAGACTGATGTCAGGGGAGAGGTGGGACAAAGATAGAATGTAGTGGGAGACAGGAAGACTAGTGGGAAAGGGGGAGGGGATAGAGAGGGAAAGCAGGGACTATCTGAAGTTAGAGAATTCAATGTTCATACCGCTGGGGTATAAACCACACAAACGAAATATGAGGTGCTGTTTCTCCAATTTGCGCTGGGACTCACTCTGATAATGGAGGAGGCCTAGGACAGAAAGGTCAGATGGGAGGGGGAGTTGAAGTGCTGAGCCACCGGGAGATCAAGCAGGTTAAAACGGACTGAGCGGAGGTGTTCAGCGAAATGATCGCCAAGCCTGCGCTTGGTCTCCCCGACGTAGAGAAGTTGACACCTGGAACAGAGAATACAGTAGATGAGGTTGGAGGAGGTGCAGGTGAACCTATGCCTCACCTGGAAAGACTGTTTGGGTCCTTGGATGGAGCCAAGTGTGGAGGTAAAAGGACGGGTGTTCCATGTCCTGGTTGCAGGGGAAAGTATCTCGGCAGGGGGTGGTTTGGGTGGGAAGGGACGAGTTGACCAGGGAGTTTCAGAGGGAACGGTCTCTGCGGAAAGCAGAAAGGGGTGAAGATGGAAAGAGGTAGCCAGTAGTGGGGTCCTGTTGGAGGTGGCGAAAATGTTGGAGGATTATATGTTGTATGCGACGGCTGATGGGGTGGAAGGTGAGGACAAGGGGGACTCTGTTCTGACAGAGTCCCCCTTGTCCTCCATCACAGGAAACAGACTATTGACCGACATCTACTACAAACCTACTGAAACCCATAGCTATCTTGACTACACTTCTTCCTACCCTGTTTCCTGTAAAGACTCTATCCCCTATTTCCAATTCCTCCGTCTACGCTGCATCTGCACCCAGGATGAGGTGTTCCATACCAGGGCATCAGAGATGTCCTCAGTCTTTAGGAAACGGGGTTCCCCTCTTCCATTATAGATGAGGCTCTCACTGGGGTCTCCTCGATATCCCGCAGCTCCGCTCTTGCCCTCCCTATTCATAACAAGGACAGTCCCCCTTGTTCTCACCTTGTGAAGAGCAGGAAGCTTATTGGTAATTTGGAGGGGAATATTTTCAACCAGAGGGTGTCTACAATCTGGAATGCGATGCCAAGTAAGTGGTGGAGCTGGATACTCTCACAATGTCTAACAAGCATCTAGACAAGCACTTGATCTGTCAAGACATAGTACACTACCTACTAAGAGCTAGTAAATAAGATTAGTATTAGTATGTACATGGTGGGCAGAAGAGCCTGTTTCTGTGTTGTGTGACTCCACTGACACTGATACATATTAAAAGCAAAGTTGAATTTTACGTTTGCAAGAATACTGTAGAAGTTGAATTTCTATAATGTATAATGTAGTTTTTAGTACATTGAAGACCTAACAGGCAACCTTGGAATGCCATGTAATGAGAAGTGGTGTTGTGTTAGGACTCAGATGAAGAGAATTTTATTCTGTCAGAAGGTGGTGGATCTGTGAACATTTCCATCAGAGGGTTGAAGTCACTGCAGGTATTTAAAAGGAGATAGATATCTGGATAGAAAAATAATCACACTGAATGGTGGTCCTGGCTCAAAAGGCTGTTTGCCTCCCTCTCCTCTTATTCATATCTGCTATGCTTCTGTGTACTTCCAGTTGGTGTTACCTAAAATTAACGATTGGTGAATCACTCAATATGGAATGATTGGTTTCAGTCAGTCTGAAGAAGGATCCTGACCCAAACATCATCTGTCTGTTAGACACAAAATGCTGGAGTAACTCAGCAGGACAGGCAGCACCTTTGGAGAGAAGGAATGGGTGACGTTTCAGATCGAGACCCTCCTTCAGACTGATGTCAGGGGAAACATAGAAAATAGGTGCAGGAGTAGGCCATTCGGCCCTTCGAGCCTGCACCGCCATTCAATATGATCATGGCTGATCATCCAGCTCAGTAACCTGTACCTGCCTTCTCTCCATACCCCCTGATCCCTTTAGCCACAAGGGCCACATCTAACTCCCTCTTAAATATAGCCAATGAACTGGCCTCAACTACCTTCTGTGGCAGAGAATTCCACAGGCTCACTACTCTCCGTGTGAAGAAATGTTTTCTCATCTCGGTCCTAAAAGACTTCCCCCTTATCCTTAAGCTGTGATCCCTGGTTCTGGACTTCCCCAACATCGGGAACAAACTTCCCGCATCTAGCCTCTCCAACCCCTTAAGAATTTTATATGTTTCAATAAGATCCCCCCTCAGTCTTCTAAATTCCAGTGAGTATAAGCCTAGCCTATCCAGTCTTTCTTCATATGAAAGTCCTGCCATCCCAAGGATCAATCTGGTGAACCTTCTCTGTACTCCCTCTAAGGCTAGAATGTTCTTCCTCAGATTAGGAGACCAAAACTGTACACAATACTCAAGTCAAGTCAAATTTATTTGTCACATACACATACTCGATGTGCCGTGAAATGAAAGTGGCAATGCCTGCGGGTTGTGCACAAAAATAATTACAGTTACAGCATATAAATAAAGTTAATAAGTTACTAAACATAGCACAAAAAGTGTCGACAAAAATTTAGTCTCTGGGGTTATAAAAGTTGACAGTCCTGATGGCCTGTGGGAAGAAGCTCCGTCTCATCCTCTCCATTTTCACAGCGTGACAGTGGAGGCGTTTGCCTGATCGTAGCATCTGGAACAGTCCGTTACTGGGGTGGCAGGGGTCCCTCATGATCTTGCTTGCTCTGGATCTGCACCTCCTGATGTATAGGTCCTGCAGGGGGACGAGTGTAGTTCCCATGGTGCGTTCTGCCGAACGCACTACTCTCTGCAGGGCCATCCTGTCCTGGGCAGAGCTGTTCCCAAACCAGACTGTAATGTTGCCGGACAGGATGCTCTCTACAGCCCCAGAGTAGAAGCAATGAAGGATCCTCAGCGACACTCTGAATTTCCTCAGTTGTCTAAGGTGGTAAAGGCGCTGCTTAGCCTTACCCACCAGTGCGGCAATGTGCGTTGCCCACGTCAGATCCTCTGCGATGCGGACTCCCAAGTATTTGAAACTGCTCACCCTATCCACAATAGACCCATTTATCTCGAGTGGCGTGTACGTCCTTGGATGTTTAGCCCTTCTGAAGTCCACAATCAGCTCCTTTGTTTTAGTGACATTCAAGAGGAGGCTATTGTCCTGACACCAGAGTGCCAGATCAGCCACCTCCTCCCGGTAGGCCTTCTCATCGTTGTTGGAGATCCGGCCCATCACCACAGTGTCATCAGCAAACTTGATGATGGAGTTTGAGCTGAACCTGGCCCCACAGTTATGTGTGTACAGGGAGTACAGTAGGGGGCTAAGGACGCAGCCCTGGGGGGATCCTATGTTCAGGGTGAGGGAGCTAGATGTGTGTTCCCCCATCCTGACCACTTGGGGCCTGGCAGTGAGAAAGAGCGGTGTGTAGAACCTGGGAGACCGCATCATCCGTGGACCTGTTCGGACGGTATGCGAACTGTAGTGGGTCCATGTTGCGAGGAAGGAGGGCGCAGATGTGCTTCTTGACACTGTACAAAACTGTACACAATACTCCAGGTGCGGTCTCACCAAGGCCCTGTACAACTGCAGCAGAACCTCCCTGCTCCTATACTCAAATCTTCTTGCTATGAATGCTAACATACCATTCGCTTTCTTCACTGCCTGCTGCACCTGCACGCTTGCTTTCAATGACTGGTGCACCATGACACCCAGGTCACGTTGCATCTCCCCTTTTCCGAATTGGCCACCATTCAGGTAATACTCTGCTTTCCTGTTCTTGCCGCCAAAGTGGATAACCTCACATTTATCCACATTATGTTGCATCTGCCATGCATTTGCCCACTCTCCTAATCTATCCAAGTCACTCTGCAGCCTCCTAGCATCTTCCTCGCAGCTAACACTGCCACCCAGCTTCGTGTCATCCGCAAACTTAGAGATGTTGCATTCAATTCCCTCGTCCAAATCATTAATATATTGTAAATAACTGGGGTCCCAGCACTGAGCCTTGCGGTACCCTACTAGTCACTGCCTGCCATTCCGAAAAGGACCTGTTTATTCCTACTCTTTGCTTCCTGTCCGCCAACCAATTCTCTATCCACCTCAACACTGAACCCCCAATACCGTGTGCTTTAAGTTTGTACCCCAATCTCCTATGTGGGACCTTGTCGAAGGCCTTCTGAAAGTCCAGATATAACACATCGACTGGTTCTCCCTTATCCACTCTACTAGTTACATCCTCGAAAAATTCTATAAGATTCGTCAGGCATGATTTGCCTTTCATAAATCCATGCTGACTGTCCGATGATTTCACCACTTTCCAAATGTGATGCTATCACATCTTTAATAACTGACTCTAGCATTTTCCCCACTACTGATGTTAGGCTCTCTCCCTCCCTTTTTAAAAAGTGGGGTTACATTAGCTACCCTCCAATCCTCAGGAACTACTCCAGAATCTAAAGAGTTTTGAAAAATTATCACTAATGCATCCACTATTTCTGAGGCTACTTCCTTAAGCACTCTGGGATGCAGCCTATCTGGCCCTGGGGATTTATCGGCCTTTAATCCATTTAATTTACCTAACACCACTTCCCGACTAACCTGGATTACCCTCAGTTCCTCCATCTCGTTAGACCCCCGGTCCCCTGCTATTTCCGGCAGATTGTTTATGTCTTCCCTAGTGAAGACAGAACCAAAGTAGTTGTTCAATTGGTCTGCCATCTCCTTGTTCCCTATGATCAATTCACCTGTTTCCGACTGCAAGGGACCTGCATTTGTCTTAACTAGTCTTTTTCTCTTCACATATCTATAAAAGCTTTTGCAGTCAGTTTTTATGTTCCCTGCCAGTTTTCTCTCATAATCTATTTTCCCTTTCCTAATTAAGCCCTTTGTCCTCCTCTGCTGGACTCTGAATATCTCCCAGTCCTCTGGTATGATACTTTTTCTGGCTAATTTATATGCTTCATCTTTTGTTTTAATACTATCCTTGATTTCCCTTGTTAGCCACGGATGCACTACCTTTCCTGGTTTGTTCTTTTGCCAAACTGGGATGAACAATTGTTGTAGTTCATCCATGCAATCTTTCAATGCCTTCCATTGCATGTCCACCGTCAACCCTTTAAGTATAAATTGCCAGTCTATCTTGGACAATTCACGTCTCATACCCTCAAAGTTACCTTTCTTTAAGTTCAGAACACTTGTTTCTGAATTGACTTTGTCACTCTCCATCCTAATGAAGAACTCCACCATATTATGGTCACTTTTGCCCAAGGGGCCTCGCACAACAAGACCGCTAACTAACCCTTCCTCATTACTCAATACCCAGTCTAGAATGGCCTGCTCTCTCGTTGGTTCCTCGACATGTTGGTTTAGAAAACCATCTCGCAAACATTCCAAGAAATCCTCTTCCTCAGCACCCCAGCCAATTTGGTTCACCCAATCTATATGTAGATTGAAGTCATCCATTATAACTGCTGCACCTCTAGTGCAATCATTTCTAATTGCCTGTTTGATGCCTGTTTGAGTGGGCGGTACAGAGATAAAATGTAGTCGGATTCAGTATGACTGGTAAGAAAACTGGGAATGGGGAGGGGGTGGAGGGAGAGGGAAAGCAAAGGCTACTTGAAGTTAGAGAAGTCAATGTTCATACCGCTGGGGTGTAAGCTACCTAAGCGAAATATGAGGTGCTGTTCCTACAATTGGCGCTGGGCCTCACTCTGATAATGGAGGAGGCCCAGGACAGAAAGGTTATTGTGGGAATGGGAGGGGGAGTTAAAGTGTTGAGCAACCGGGAGATCAGGTAGACCAAACAGACTGGGCGATCGATTTGCGGATTTACCCGAAACGTCACCCATTCCTTCTCTCCAGAGATGCTGCCTGTCCCGCTGAGTTACTTCAGCAATTTGTGTCTATCTTCGATTTAAACCAGCATCTGCAGTTCTTTCCTACATCATATGTATGTTCCTCTCCACAGATGCTGCTCATTCTGCTGAGTTCCTCCATCAGTTTGTTTTTGCTCAAACCCAGCATCTGTGGTCTCCTGAGTCTCGATTGTTTTCAGGCCTTCCCGTCATGGTGTGTGATATTATATTATTTTAGATGTGAAAGGAGATTGATAAATACTTGAAAACAGATCTTTTCTAGGCATTGATGGGCTTTCTGTGACTGGCCCTGTATTCTTGCTTCACGGTCTACAACAAAGCACTTTGGCAGGGTCATTGAAACATGCTCTGGGTATAATCTACAGCGAGGCCAGCAGCAGGAGATTGTGTGGCTGCCTCACTCGGCTATTTATAAAACTCACAAGATTCCGACAAGGACATTTGTCTCTTTTGTTCTATCAAAGGTCATTGTTTGTTCTGCCAGAGCTGAGATTAACTCACATCAGATCCATAAAAATAACAAACAGAAAATATACAGCTTGACTGGAACTTGTCCTATGATGTCATTCAGAAAGACCTCCAATACCCTGTGGGATTAACGTTGAAGAATAGAAGCACAGAGTTGTTACAGCACGAAGGAGGCAATCCAGACCATCATGTCTGTGCTGGTTCTACGTAGATCTGCCCCATAAATCTAATTTTCCCAGTTTGGCAATGTTCTATTATCAGAGTATATAACAATTAAACATGACTCTTGAAATCCTGACATCCATTATCTTTGAAAGTAACAAAATAATCTGCATCCACCTTACTTTTAAACAGTAGATCGTTCCTGTCACAAACTCCATGGCAGAGACAGCTCAAGTTAGATACAGCAGCGTTTGGAAATCCGATGGAAAAAGTCATGGTCACACAGCATAGAAACAAGCCATCGACCTATCAGTGCATACTGGCCATCAAGCATCCATTCACCCCAATCCTGCAATCAGACCATTTTATTTCCACCCCATTCCACTCAATTCCCTGAGATTCTTAATTAATCAACTAAACAAAAACTGGTTACATACAGAACATAGTACAGAATGTGCACTGTCCCATCACATACTCCCAGGTCAAGGGAAGCACAGGTTTTGGTGCAGATTAAAGTTGGTTCTATACAGTACCAACAAATAATGTATGGCAGAAGAAAGACTTTGAGTTTCAAAGCAAAACACACATCTTGTATGCTCATCATGTACATTTTGCTAATCACCTTAAATCTGTGACCCCTGGTGCTTGAAGCCTTAGCTACTGTGAACAGTTTCGCTCTGTTTGCCCTCACTCTCCCCGTCATGACCTTATATACATCTTTCACACCTTCTCTTAATATTCTGTTCTTCAAGGAATTAACAGTTGTTAATTATTTTAAGCCTGATGTTTTATTCCAACTCTGTAACTGCTATTCCTCAGTCTGGGAAATATTTTTATATCTTCTTTAGAATATTTACATAGAAAATAGGTGCAGGAGGCGGCCATTTGGCCCTTCGAGCCAGCACCGCCATTCATTGTGATCATGGCTGATTATCTACAATCAGTAACCTGTGCCTGCCTTCTCCCCATATCCCTTGATACCACTAGGCCTTAGAGCTCTATCTAATGCTCTTCGTAAAATCGGCTGACTCAAAATGGGCACAACACTGCAATGTTTGTTGTGTTTATGAAGCTTTTATGAAGTTTTCTCTGTAACTATAACCATGTGTAAAACAATATTTTATACTCTGGTATTGTTCTCTTTGCACTCCCTCTTTACTTGTACACAACTTGACTGTACTCATGTATAGTAAGATTTAACTGGATAGTATGCAATCTAAGTTTTTCACTGTATCTCTGCACATGTTCCAATAATAAACCAATACCAAATCAATGTGAGGGGTGGCACAGTGGCGCAGCAGTAGAGTAGGCTTGGTATAATTGTAAATTGTCCCTAGTGCGTGTAGGATAGCGTTAGTGTGCGGGGATCGCTGGTCGGCACGGGCTCGGAGGGCCTGTTTCCACGCTGTCTGACTCCATGACCTTTATGGCAGGGCAACCAAAGAAGCAGGACCAGGGTCCTAGGCATCCTTAGGGGCTTCTAGCACTTTTACTGGGATAAATTGTTTCCCTACTCTTCTTTATGTTCATTCATTTATTCCCCAATATCCAATTTGTCTAGTTTGCATAATTTTGCCTCATCCAGCAAAGCTTTGTTCCACCACCAAGTGACATCATAGAAATGTGTAAAGCTCCTCCTTTCAAGCCTGATCAATCAGATTCTGATTTGTGGTTCCCAGTTAGATTCTGTCTGCTTCATAATCATTGGTCAATCATGTGGGATCATGAGCTGGTTGAATAGAGGCAGAGACTAGGGACATTGTTTAGTTTAGAGATACAGCGCAGAAACAGGCCCTTCGGCCCAACTTGCCCACAATTGACCAACATGCCCCATCTACACTAGTCCCACCTCCTGCGGTTGGCCATATTCTTCTAACCCTATCCTATCTATGTACCTGTCCAAATGTCTTTTAAGGTCTGATTGTGAAGTAAATTGACTTATTAGGTTGGTAGCTCTTGGAACTACCAAGGAGTGCTAAGACATGATTAGTATTCTAAGATTTTGTATGGAATTTATAAGCTAGATTTATATCCGCATGAGTTAATTGTAGAAAGAAAAACCTGGTGAACATGTGAAACTACCCCTTCACTGCAAACCTCTCACAAACAGCTGTCAATACTTATTCAATTAATCAAATAAGATATGAAATTGATGGATTTTTGCTCAGCAAGGACACAAAGGAATTAAAGCCATGGGTGGTGGATAGAGCTGTGATACAGGATCAACTCAATATCCCTGATTTGCAGAATAATTCAAGAGATTGAACAGCTTACTCCTGTTCCTATTGCCCAATGGGCTGCTTTCCAATGCTCTCTTTAGCTTGCATGCCTCATCAAACCTTTGGTCCAAATAAGAGTCAAAGAGAGGTGAGAATGACTGTTCTCGACATGTAGCTTCTCACTACGTGTGGCATCAAGAAATCCTGGTAAAACTGAAATAAATGAACATCAAGGATAAAAACTTTCCATTAGTTAGAGATATACTTTAAAGATGAAGGCATTGTGGTTAACCATTGTGGTTAATACAAATAAAAATGCTGGAAATACTCAGCAGGTGTGAAGAGAGATTTAATAGGTCGATGACCTTTCATCCAGCAGTTATAGGATGTTGAGATTGGACCAACCACATACGTAAGTAGCTAAAATAATTGTTTACAGATTGGTATCCTGACGCACATTACCCAGGACACTGATGGATTGCTGCATTTATCATTATTGTGTGTATACTGTTTACTCGTTGAGCTTCATGTGCACATGGAATTTCATTGCACCCTGGTATATTTGACAATAAACTGATTTGATCTGAATCTGAACCTCTTGACACCACAAGGCAAAGTCAGGAGAGTGACGAAATATGGAGACACAAAAAACTGTTGTTGCTGGAGTCTTGGGCAACACAAAGTGCCAGAGGAACTCAGTGGGTCAGGCAGCATCTGTGGAGGTAATGGACAGATGACATTTTGGGTCAGCACTCTGACCCTTTTTCGAAGTGATTGGATAGTTTCAACAACCCTCAAGATGCTCATCGCTATCCATGAGTAAGTAGCTCACTTAGCTGGAACCACATCCAATTCCTCTCAACATTCATTTTCCCTGCCGGCAGCGCATGTAGGGAGCATTATCTTCTGCAGAATAGCATCATGATAGCTCACCAAGATTTTTTCAGGAGTACACGCTCTGCATCCTAGATGGTCAAGAGCAATAGGTGCAAACACCGCTACCTGTATCATTCCACTGCAAGGTGCACAACATTTGACTTGGAAACACATTCCATTGTCATCTATTAACTTTGCTGGATTAGATATGGAACACAACAGATATGTAAATATAGTACTCTATAAACACCATAATACATACATACAGGTTGAACATCGATTTTCTGGCAACTTACGGTTCACCCCCCCCCCCCCCCCCCATATAATCTGGACAAAATTATCAAGAGTCCGACTGGATAGAGTGATTGGAGAAGCAGGCGGTGGTGGAGGTCGAGCATAGAGTGGACAAAGCCACCGCCGACAGCAAGAAACAGCAGCAGGTGAGAGAGGAAGGAGCACCAAGGTGAGAACACGCTGTTTCCAGAGGCTACAACTGAGCCACAACAGCAGCCGTGTCACCAGACTGTGCGGTGGGTGCGCCTTGCAAGTCGTGAGTGGGGTCGGAAGCCGGGGCTCTAAACAGCCGGGTTGACGGGAGTCTGGAATGAGTTGGCAGGTCATTCCATTCACATTCAGTTTATACTTTATATTCGTTTTATTTCTGGCTCCATGGTGCTTTAGAGACACGGGAGGCATGTTTGTAGAGGAATGTATTGTGACCTCTGTTGGTCTGGAAAAATGGATAATTCAGAAAGGCTCTGGAACTGAGGGTGCTGAATCTTGATGTTACCTTTTTCAGGCTCCTTCTCGATTGCAGTAGTAAAGTGAGAATGTGGCCAGAGTGATGTGGATTTCTGATGATGCTGGCTGCCTTTTTGAGGCGACAACATCCTGTAGATGTTTTCGACCTGCTGTTATATATTACCCTGGGAGATGAAGGACAATGGAAAGGTAGGTATATCCGTAGGTCTCTAAACTGCCTTCATCTTTATTTAATGTCTGCTCTACACCTGAAAAATATGCTCACCAAGTATACTACCCTGCTTAAATGAAGCTTTCTCCCATAATAAACTGAGGGATTCTGCTCAGTGCGACATGGACCTCTAAGAATAGTCTAACTACCCCAGAACCTCCGGAACACCCTATATCTCATCCCTGCTACTCAGTCAATACAGACTGGAATATCCCCAGAATGACGTACAATCATAAAAAGACATACGTTCCCTTGAAATATAAAAGTCAGAGCTCTTGGCAGCTACTACCAAAAAGTTTATTGTAAAATGTAGCTTTCAGTGGACATGGAGATTTCAGTGTGGTAGATTGAAGGGAACAAATAATGTGTTGCGAGAATAATGGATGATCCATCATTGTTCAGATAGCTGACATTCGACAATAAAAATAGAACCTGTGTGTGGATAGTTCAGGGGCATTGCCTTTTCTGTAAGGCTGGGATACTGTCAGATCCAATGGGCTCGTGGGCCAACGGCACAAGGGATTTCTCACATTCTCCTGTCAAACTGACCTTGAGAGCAGAATAAAAGAGGCTGAAGTTCCCTTCACCTCAATCAGTGCTGATTAGTGGAGGTTAGTATGGCATGCTTGCTCACAGCATTCAGTAACTAACTAACTTTGTGTACAGAGGGATGGACAGAGATTTGTAAACAGTGCAGAATCATGGAAAGGATGCATTCTTTTAATTTGCATATTTTGATAAATAGAACTTTTGTAATAATGTTTGAATGTGGTAAAGACATTGCTTTTGATGAGTAGGCAAACTGGCAGGAGAGGACAGGTGGTTTGTGTGGCTCCTATACATAGTGACTCAGAATCTGATTTCATTTCTGTAAAGCTGGCGTTTGAACAGTGGCTGGCCTGTGATACTTGCGAAAGTAGAAACTGGCAAGTTGCAGAGTTTTGTGCTGACAATTTACAGAAAAAATAATCAATGACAAGGCAAAGTGGTTTAATTTCACAGCCAAACTGGCTATCTGCTAGAGAATCTCAGGGTTTAACAGTGTGATGTACATCATATTAATAACTTTTGTTTTGAGTTTAATACGTCCTGTGAAACTCAGTACTGGTTTCCAACTGGACTATAATTAGTTGAAAGAAGTTTTTAGGTCCACTAACAGAGAATTGCAATTTAAAAATCCAACCATAAACTGTAAGCTTGGTTGATTTAAAAGTCAAAAAAATGCTTTCCATTTTATTTTGTTTTAAGGCAGTTTTACATAAGTGTGAAGTGTTGCAAATTCCCAGAAGGTTTTTCAGAACTGTTCAGAAGTCAAAGCGGGCAGGGCAAGAAGACAACACAGTTGAGACAATAGTCAGTGACGAATGACGCCACGACCTTCAACCAGGCCAAGGCTAAGAGTGGACAGGAGCCTTGGCCTGGTTGAGTTGAGTTTAAGTATGGGCCAAAGTGACTGGGGATATAATGCAAGGAGTGTGGAGGGAGAAGTGGGACAGGTTAAAAGACTGGAAATTGAAGGGGAAAATAAAAGATAATTATGTCTGCAGCAGGCAGTTGTTGAGGTTTTCAGGAACATTAACTATGGTTTTCCAGTATTATGGACTTCTATATGGTTTGGTTATGAGAAGAATACAATAATGCTTGTGCTTGTTTCATTATCTTTTTATTTTACCTCATCTCATTTATTTTTCCAACACCAGGATTACATTACCTGGAAACACTTACCCATTTATTTTCGATTTAGGTTTAACAATGAAAATCTTCAAGAAAAATCTGCACGATTTATTGTATTACTACGCTTTTTCCAGAATCATTAAATATTCCACAGTGGAAGAGGCTATTGGCTTATCGTATCTGTGTTGACCATGAAAGATTCTTAAAATTAGGCTCAAGGCAATGCTTGTTTGGTTTTAGCAACAGGTTATAGAGAAACTTGGCTAATGGACTGTAAAGAGATCTTGGAGATCCTGTGACCAGATGCTGCCATTCCTGAGACAAGATCAAGGGAACAGGATTTGCCTTTGGGCAGGAATTCCTCCCAAGGAGATGAGCTCTGCAATAATGACTATCCATCCATTGTAAGAGTCTTTATTCACATGGCAGTCAGGTCTCCCAGAAAGTTCATACCTAATCATTGATCTGAATGTCAGAACCTAAAGACAACAAAAAATTGACTAGCAAGATTGATATTTAACAGCCAAGTTGGAAGTCTAACGTTAATGATGAGGGCAAGCTCAAAAGTGCTGTCCGATCATTATTAGACCTCAGGAGCAGTAGCAGAAGACACCAATGGCTACGGTTGGCTAGGTAAACCCTGCAACGCTGTTAGGACAATGGGCCTTCCTGGCCAGGTTAAAATCTCTGCACTTATAACAACTGAGACTCGAAAATGGCGCGAAAACCTGACGTCCCGTATACTTTCTCAGTGTACTGTTCTTATACACTTGTACAGAATATAAGAACTGCTTATGTATAGTAATACTTTTACTGAATTGTATGCAAAAAAGAATTTCACTGTACTTTGGTACATGTGACAATAGAGTACCGTTGATTGAACCATTGGATATAACTGAATGTAAGCTAGCATTGGTGGGGAAGTGAAGGGAGGGAGTATGCACAATGAGCAGATTTTTCTGACAGGAGAAAGCAGGCAAGGACGCTGTTCATGTTATTATGAGTGAATGTGTGAATGATCAACAGGAAATGGGAATAAGAAACACGAAAAATTGGATTCTGAAGTGGCAGCTATCTACTTGCCATCAGCGATCCAATCCAGCCAGATAACAAAAGCAGTATAGCAGACTGATTTGTGCTTTTCCCCCACAGTTCTAATCACTCTGTGTCTGTATCCGGTTGTTTATCGAGCTGCCTGGTTAATATACAATCGCAACCATGCAGACTATGGCAGAACTTGGAGATGCTGCTTGTTTCCTGAGGAAAAGTGATAAGGAATTAATGGTGCTACAAACCATAGCCTTTGATGGTAAGCTGCCAATTGCAATTCACTGTGAGTGACATTTTATCTATCCCTCATCATCAAACTCAAGCCAAATGATGCAGTCCAAGAAATATCTCTAATTCTCCATGCAATTCTTTGCTGTTCATGATCCAATAACCCAGTGTGTCTGTAGAATAAAACAAGACACGGCGTGTAATTCCCAGCTCAGTGGCGTGGTCTGATGTTGGGTGTGTTTACAACATTTGTCTTGTGGAGAGTTCCAGCATCCTCATCACTGCCCTTACTGTCCAGAGGTAATTAATATTTTGCCTAGAGCTGATAGTCTGCTAAAATGTGAGAACCCATCCATTATTTGTATAACTGCCCAAGCAGGGCTGAAATCTTCAAGGTCTACACTAAGTTGAAAGACAGTTTCTGCTCACTTCCTGAGTCTTTCCTTACTGAATTATTAAATTGTAGAAACATTGAGTACAGAAGCATTCATCTGTTGCCCACATGCCCATTGCGAAATAATCCTCCATCCAAACCCACTGCAATGCTCTCAACCCCGCAATGTTGTTTTCCATTTAATATTTGTCCCGATCTCTTTTAAAAATTCCTTTACAATTTATTTCCACAGCCTCTTCCAGGTGACAGCAACTCACTGTGAAATATTCTATTCAATTACCCTTGCATCTACCAAGGTCTTGCTTTCCAGAGCACATTGCCCAGAAATGGCATAACAGTTCAGTGAGACCAAATCTGTGAATTGGTCATGAATGTCCCTGCATTTATATTCTCTGCCTCTGCTCACTAAGCTAATGACAAATGTTCTGTAACGAAGATTCTTAACCTGCCTGGTTCGGAATCTATGAGCACACACAGCATGGTAACTTTGGTCTTTGCATACTTTAATCTTATGGGTTTTCCTCAGGAACTATGTAAAATTAACTTTTGCTTTTGACATTTTTCATCTTTAGGCAAGAAAAGGTGCTGGATTCCTGATGATAAGGAGGCTTATATGGAGGCTGAGATTCTTGAAAGGAATGATTCCAAGGTCACTGTGGAAACTAGGACTGGCAAAGTAAGCGAGAGATTGATTGGTAAAATGTTGCTCCCCGCATAAGGGCATGTGACAATCTACTGCCTCAGATGCACCTTATGGTCCTGAGCTTACGTCACTGTTCAAGGATTATTCGGTTGTTCCACATCTGTCCTACCATTCTCAGTCCACGTTGCTGTACAAGGATTATCTGACAGACCTGAGTCCACTGTTCAGGGATTTCCTACAGTCCTGGGTCCTCTCAATTGTCGCAGGATTACCCTACCGTGCAAGCTCATCTAGTTTTTTCTGGTGAATCCTTCCACACACATCCAAACCATTGAACCCACTCTCAAAATATCAGAACTCATTTATATTAGCACTGATCAATAAGATAATTCACAGTCGCATTTACCAGTGAATATCCCGAGTCATTAACCCCGACCAGTGATAGAACTGTGAATGAATGTCTCAAATCACGACCAGATCTATGAATTCACTCACGGAACATTGAAAGGTGCAGAACCTTTGGCTGTATAACCATAATTTCAATAACTACATCTGCCATGTGTCCACCCATTCCCCTGATCATAGAATTCCTCCACACACGCCCAGACCAATGAACCAATCTGTTCATTAGCCTCCAAAAACTGATCATCCACTCAACCTTCTACTTGATAAACTAAACCACCCACACCCTGGCCAATGAACCCCCCTGCTCCCAATGGCTACTGACACCATTGTAGTCCTCTTAATCATAGGCTCCATCCACTTTCCCTCCTTGCCACTGAGCCTTTCTACCCCTCCACACACCCCAACCACTAAATCAATCCACAGTCAGACCGTTGATGACAGAACCCGTCCCACATATTCTGTTATCTACCGACCCCCTTCACATTCCCTGACAACTGAATTACTCTAAATACTCTAATCACAGAATGTTGTCTATATAGACAACATTCATTGAACCTCTCTATACTGTATGCTCACTGAACCCACCAAACATATAATCAATCTATGCATCCCAATCATTGAACCTTTGGAAACCCTTGATTTCAGTAACATTGCCCCTGACCAGTGAACACCTCCACAATACATAATGATTATCACCTTGCTTTAACTCTCCTCTGATTGTGTCCTTGCTGACCTAGCTCAAGGCCTGTTTTGAGTTCTGTTGGCTTACAGTGTGATGTACATTTGGGCTGCCAACATCCACAGGTGACTCTCATTGTACACCGTTTAGCCATATGTTGCTTGCAGCCTGCCCTCCTGCCTTTAATGGGAATAAACTCATTTATGTGCAACCAGCTTACTTTCTAGTCTCGATGACAAATATCTAACCCTGTCTATCTCTGGCTCCTCCTCATCTCTCCTTCAGACAGTAACAGTTAAGGAAGATGATATCCAGCAGATGAATCCACCAAAGTTTGATATGATTGAAGACATGGCCATGCTGACAAACCTGAACGAGGCATCGGTCTTGTCCAACCTGCGCCGTCGTTACAGCAACTGGATGATCTATGTAAGGCAGTGATTAATAGAATTCCGACTCTAAATAAGGTGGGATTTGTATGATGAGATTATTGATCTCGTGGTAGGAACTTCCTGACTGACGCTCAGTTAAACACTGAACTAATCAGGGAAATTGGAGAAATGGCAGTGAAGATCAAAGGTTCATCTCCCTCTCTGACCTCCTTGTGGGCAGGTGAACAAGAATATGGGGCAATGCTCTAAGATAACAAGGACAGTGACAAAGTATCTTCCAAAAAATCTTCCTGACTTTTTTTAAAAACTTAATCTTGGAATGTGGGTAGTCTTAGCTAGGCTTGCAGGTATTGCCATTAAAAATTATAAAATTAAGTTGACCATCAACTAAATTACAGAGTCTTGAATCAAACTAAATAAGTAGGGGTGAGAGAGGTAGATTGCTTTTTCTGATGGACATAGATTAACGAGATGGATATTAAGCACTGAAAAATAGCTAAGTTGTTTATTTAATCAAGAAGGGCAGTAGTCAGGTAAATACTGGCCAATGGTAAAGAATTTTAAAAAAAAATCTAAATCACACAGTTTATTTACATTGAAAAGGCAGGGACTGTTTTATGATAGTTAGCATGGGTTTGTGCATGGGAAATCCTGCCTTGCTAATTTGACGGAGTATAGAAGTTGGGAGGTTATGTTGCAGTTGTATAAGACGTTGGTGAGACTGCAAATATTGTGTTCAGGTCTGGGCACCATGTTATAGGAAAGATATTGTCAAGCTTGAAAGGGTTCAGCAAAGATTTATGAGGATGTTGCCAGACTAGAGGGTGTAAAGCTATAGGGAGAGGTTGAGTAGACTGGGTCTCTATTCCTTGGAGCGCAGGAGGATGAGGGGTGATCTTATAGAGGTGTATAAAATTATGAGAGGAATAGAGCGGGTAGACACAGTCTCTTGCCCAGAGTAGGGGAATCGAGGACCAGAGGACATAGGTTCAAGGTAAAGGGGGAAAGATTTAATAGGAATTTCAGGGGTATTCCTGGTATTCAGGGATATTCCTCGGCGTTCTCCCGCCGAGAACGATGGGGGGGGGTCCGGCAGAGGGACGCCGAGAACCGTTGGGAAACCGGCGGGGGGCTGGGTGAACTTTTATAACTTTGTTGGCGCCAGATATGTAACGACACTTGGGTACTGCCTAGGTGAGGTCTGCTATATGATTTTACCGAGTTGTATGCAAACCAAAGCATTTCACTGTACATGTGATAATAAAGTATCATTGAAGGTCTTGGCATCTGAAGTTTTTTGTGAAAGCCAATCTGGATTTTGCGGCATGATCTAATTCTACCTTTTCCTTCTTGACAGACCTACTCTGGGCTGTTCTGTGTAACTGTGAATCCATACAAAATGCTTCCAGTGTACACTCGCCAAGTTGTTGCTGCCTACAAGGGCAAGAGACGCTCCGAGGCCCCACCTCACATCTACTCAATTGCTGACAATGCCTACAATGACATGGTCCGGAGTAAGTAGAACAATATACCAGGCCACTGAATGTGTGGAATAATGCACCACTAAACCATTAGGGGCATGGAATATTAATGGTCAAATTACCAGGCTGGTATCCTGCAGCTGATCTTTGATATGGAATGATACGTTTGAATGCCATGGCATTCAAATGAAATACATTTGACATCTGCAACTTCACTAATGTTGTGAGGTACTTCTAGAGAATGATGCTGGTGAATTAGCAACAGGTAACAAAGAAATGGCAGCAGCAGTCTTCACCATGGAGGAAACTGCAAAAGCTCCAAAGGTAACAGACCAGCTGATTTTAAACAACAGGGAGGAACTTACAAAAATCCCAATGAAAGAGATAAATTATTGGAAAAACTTAGAGCAAAGGTGGACAAACGTGAACAGAACATTTATTGTGAGCATGGTGTTATTTACCCTATACATCTCTATAAGGTCACCCCTCAGCCTCCTACATTCCAGTGAGAATACATGTAGCCTATCCCATCTCTCTTTACACGTCTAGGCAACATCCTGATGAACCTCTTCTGCACTTTTTCTAATGCTACCACATTCTTCCTGTAGCATGTGACGGGAACTGCGTGCCAAATGTGGTCTGACCAATGTTTTGTACAGATATAACATGACATCCCAACTCTTACACTCAGTCCTTTAGCCAATGAAAGCTAGTATGCTGAATGCCTTCTTCACCTATCCACTTGTGTTGCAATTTTCAGGGAGTTATGAACTCAGGCATGCGAGTGAGGTAAAAAAAAAGAGGAAAAGAGCCGTGCGCTTGCGTGAGGCTTTCAGCGGGGGTCAAAAAATTGGAATTTTTTTGAAAATGTACACACAAAATTACCAGTTTCAAGCCCCCCAAAACATTTCAGATGGGGATATAGGGATAGATGTGCTGGGCTGGAGTTCCAGAGTCCCGGCCGCAGTTTGCAAATTCAACCCACCGATCAGCCGTGGAAGTCCCGATGAGGTCGAGATTGGCTACCCTGCCCAGCCTAGGCGACACATTTTTGGGGAGACTTCCAGGGCGGGGGGATTTCAAGTGGGCTCTCGTAATTTTGTCCGGATTTCAATGATTAGCGGCAATTTCTCATGGAACCCCTAGCGACCTCTAGCCGAACCCTAGTGTTTATTTTCTTTTTTTTTCTTTCTTTTTTTCGATCCGATTTCTCCGTTGGTAAACGCGATTTTAGCAAAGTGAAAAACGTGGAAATCATGCAAAAAGCGCGGAAAATTGATTTAAAAACGCGTAAATCCGTGGAAACGCAGAAAATTCACATGCCTGTGAGCTTGCACCTGAAGGCTCCTTACACAACACTGAGATCCCTGCCATTTACTATACATGACCTGTTAGTATTTGATGTTCCATTATCTCATACTTCCTGGATTAAATTCCATTTGCCACTGCTTCCCCCAACATTGCAATTGATCTATATCTATCTGTCTCATACCACTGGTTACAGACTTGCAGTCAGAAAAACACTTCTCAACCACTGTGCTCTGTCTTTATCACAAAGGCAATTTTGGATCCAGTTTACAAAAAAACCCTTTAATCCCATGTGCCCTGTAGGATCACTGAATTCTCTGAATAAACTAACCCCATTAATTCTCTCCAAGCCCCTACATGCCTTAACCTTCTGGACAAGTACACCGTGTCAGAAGCTTTGCTGAGGTCCGTGTAAATAACTTTTATCACCCTGTCTTCACCAATTTTCATTCTTACCTCCTCAAAAAACTCAATCAGGATGTGAGACAGGATTTCCCTTGCACAGAGTCACATTGACCACTCCTCATGATGCAGAGGTATTGGATTTTGGAAAGTTAAACCAGGCCAGGCCATACAGATTCAAGAGAGAGACTGAGGGTACGTTGTTCTCTGAAAGTGGCATCACAGGTAAACAATTGGTGAAGAAGGCATATGGCACACTAGCCATTATCAGCCATGGGACTCAATATAAGAATTGGGACCTGTGTTGTACAAAATTTAGGTTCGGCTGAATTTGAATATTTAAGTCATACAGTTCAGGGCGGCACGGTAGCGCAGCGGTAGAGTTGCTGCTTTACAGCGAATGCAGCGCCGGAGACTCAGGTTCGATCCTGACTACGGGTGCTGCACTGTAAGGAGTTTGTAGGTTCTCCCCGTGACCAGCGTGGGTTTTCTCCGAGATCTTCGGTTTCCTCCCACACTCCAAAGACGTGCAGGTTTGTAGGTTAATTGACTGGGTAAATGTAAAAATTGTCCCTAGTGTGTGTAGGATAGTGTTAATGTGCGGTGGATCGCTGGGCGGCGCGGACTTGGTGGGCCGAAAAGGCCTGTTTCCGGCTGTATATAAACAACAACAACATAGTATGGAAACAGACCCTTCGGCCCAACTCATCCATGCTGAACGTTACCTTCTGAATCTGTCCCACATATCTGTGACTGACCCATATCCCTCCAAACCTTTCTTATCCATGCACCTGTCCAAATATCTTTTAAAAGTCATAATTTGACCTGCCTCTGCCACTTTCACTTGCAGAACGCTTAACCATCTGTGTGAAAAAGTTGTCCCTCAAGTCCCTTAAAATGCTCCCTTAGTTAAAGGCTCCCTTATCCTGAAAAGACAGTGGCTATTCACTTTATCTGTGCTCCTCCTGATTTTATAACCTTAATAAGTTTGCTCTCAGCCTTCTATACTTCAAGGAAAAAAACATTAAAGGACTCATTTGATATCAAATGCCTACACCTGACAAATGTTTCCTTCTTATTTCTCATCAAATATGGAACATAGAATGGCACAGCCTAGGAACAGGCCCAGGAACATGTATTACCAACTGTGAGAGGGAGGCAACAGATAAGAAGAGTTAATAAATTATGATTTCTTTTTCAGATCGGGAGAACCAATCAATGCTGATTACGTGAGCTCTAAACTTTTATATGTTACTTCTAATACAATGGCCAATCCTCATAAAATTCATAATCATTGTAACTTATTAGTATTAATCATATCTAAGCATGAATAATAACTCTTCGTACTTTCCAAAGTTAACCTTGATTAAATTTTACCTGGTCACTGATTTGCTTGTGGCTCCATTGGTTAATACATGTTGTGTGTTGACATGAAGATACGACTTTTCGATATTTAACATCAGTGTGACACTCCTATCAATATAATAAAATAACACAGTGAATAGCTGGTTGTAATACTCAGTTACACCTAATTAATATATATTCATTATATTCTAATGCACCATACTTTACACTATAGACTTTATTTTTGTTCTAAAGTTCTACCCACATTTAGAATGGAAAAACAACGAAGTAAACCTGTTATTGTGTACTTTCATGCCACTACCAAAAGTGGCGATGGTGTACTCCAACACCTTGACCATATACAGTAGCACTTACCTATTCATCTATAAGTAACAAGAACAAATTGAAATATAAAAAGCACTATCTGGATTTGAAACAAAATCGGGCATTGTTCCCTGTCCCATCTTCACCGGAAAACTATATTCAATATTGATTCTGGTGCGCGTGCCTAGGGACATTGAGTAATTAATATTTCTAATAAGTTTTACTTTGTCACTGTAAGTAATCCCTGGAGGTTTATGTCAGTTATTAATGAATCAAAACTCAATGTCTGAAGAAGAATGTAATCTCGGCTCAAATTGCACAACTAAAAGTTGACTTAAGTTGGTATAAAGTGAGGGACTCATCTGAGCACCACCAGCTCAGTCATATCAGAAAATCAGATTTACATGGTCTTTAAACAGATCTCAAACAGGTCAAAAATACATGCAGCCAGCCTTGTTGGAGTGATTCTCACCTGTCCAATGTAGTAGAAAAGAAAGCTCAACATCACAGTCTGATAACATCTCTCCAGAAAGAGAAAAGACAGCGACAAAGAAAGATAAAGAGACAGTCAAAACATATACAGTTGACAGACAGAAAAGCAGACAGACTGTCCAATCATTTATGCATTAATTTCATACATTGTTCACATTACATCAGCTTGGAAAATATAAAGACTCAACTCAACACAAAACATTAATTCCCAAGAATCTTCTTTCCAAAAAACTGGATATTTTCTTTTTGTGCTTGACATTTTTATTGATTATATATGAATATTTTGTTGCACAATTTTGATTTTTTGGGGTTTAACTTTTTCACTTTTTTCCTTTCTGGGTTGTGGTGGTGCCCAGCGGGGAGTCTGGAGCTGGCAAAACTGTCAACACTAAACGTGTTATTCAGTACTTTGCTATTGTTGCTGCCTTGGGCGATGGAAGTGGAAAGAAGGGCGTAAGATCAACTCTTTCAAACCTCTTCACTTTTTCATGCTCCATTTTTACTTTTTTCTTTAAAAAAGTTTTTTGTCTTCGATTTGCTTTAATGTGCAGTAATGTATACACAGATTGTACTTTACAAAGTAAATATTTTGTTTTTGCCCGAACGTTTCTTTTTTTTCTTTTA
>NW_027602638.1:0-31117 GCF_053455715.1 Rhinoraja longicauda | reverse complement strand
ATTCGGGGAAAGCTTGTTCTTCATCGAGACATGTCTGATCTGCCGTGTTCAGTAAAGTGTAGGCTAAGATTCCCAGTTCTTTAGCAGTATGTCCCTTGTTTACATGCATAGTCACAAGTGGGCTAATAAGCGGACTCTGTAGCTTCAAGGAGGGTAAAATATCGGCCAGGAGAGCCGTTCCACAGGGTCCCTCGACGTGACCGTAGATGGCGACAGGGGTCTGTTGTCCCAGATGATTAGTATAGTATTTTTTGTCCTCAGTGTTTACACCGATAGGGTCATAGCAAATGGTCACCTGAGGGGTGGTCAAGTTATTAAACAGTGCGCGTGGGGTCAGGTCAATGGCCCACCACTATGGTAGCAGCCCTGTAAGCAGGACGATAACTTGTGATGTAGGACCCTCCTCTATCGCTATGCCCTCATTTGTGCTTGTGATGGTGACAAACATGCCTTGTAGCAGGCCACGGCCTGCTAGGCAGCAGTTGATACCGGTGTTGACTGAGAATGGGACATTGCAGTATCGACTGAAGAGGCAAAGTTAGGGGGTAACTTCGGGATTTTCCTTCACGTCCAGAGAGGTGTATGTTGGCGCCGGAAAGGGGAAAGCGGTGGCGCTGAACCAGTTGTCGGTCGAAGGTCGCTCCAGTATCTATTAAAAATGATATCTCAACTCCCTCCACTAATATGTTCATCATTGGTTCCCCCCTTTCCTGGCAACGACGGGGAACAGAGTGTTTGGAGAATCGCCGGTGAAGGGCCAATCCTGATTGTGAAAGGGGTGCCTGGTGCTAAAAGAGGTTTCATGGGGTGCGGGACGTTGATCCGGGGCTCTTGGAGCAATGGGGCAGTCACGTCTCCAATGTCCCCGTCTCCCACAATTAAAACAGGTGCTTGGGTTTGGGTCAGGGCCACAGGAACCTTGGTCACCATTAGAGTTAAAACGTCGATCCTGTCGGTCACGGGGATGTCCCCTATAAGCCGGCCGATTCAAATCCCGTGGGGTGGCCGATTCTGTTGTTGATAATAAGTGGTAGAGGGGTCCAAAGGAGGGGGCAGGGTCCATTCACTCCCTCCCTCTGCATCCGTATTACCAAACGGGCGGGCGGCATATTCATGTTTGACTACCACGGGTTGTGGTGCTCTAGTCTCACTCTTAGCTCTGGGCCATTGAGCACGCACTCCTCGTCGCATGCCATCTATCGTTTTTCCTGCCCATTCCAACTCAACTTTAATCATTTGGGAGGTGATAGGAGGTAGACACTGCATTAACATAGCATGAAACTGCATGGAAACCGTCCATTGTTAAAGGCGTCATCGCCAGCATAGTTCCGGTAGAGGGCTGTGAATCGTTCCCAGAACTGGATACCGGTTTTGTTCTGAAGAGGTTTACATTCTAACACTCGGACTATGTCGAGAGGGAGCAGCAAGATCTGGCGCAAACTCCCACGTCAGAGACATTTGGCTATCGCCGTTTGCTTCGGCAGCTATTATATCAGCCCAGGTATTCATAAGTGGGTTGGCATCTAATAGTGCGGAGAGGGCTGTAAAATGATCTTCAATGCTGGTTGAATAAACTCGCATCATTGTGGCAAAGTAGTCTGCGAATTGTGCTTCCCGTGTATGCTTATCAGGACCCTTCTGGAGTATGAGGGCCATGTCTGCCGGCTTCCATGGAACAGCCAGTGGAATGGGCGGTTGCCCGTTCTGAGGATTAGGCATCATACGCAATGGGTATTCTGTACTAGTTGTACCGAATTGCATCGTCTTTTTCTGTCAGTGCGATTTTTAATTATTTCACCAATGGTCTGTTGCGGGGTTACGGTAACGTGTGTCTGGTGCATTTGTGGAGGTGTGGGTGAAAGGGAAGATGAGGCTGAAGAAGCCGTAGCGGCGGCAGAACCTGTATCTACCGAATATGGGGGTGGCAAATTTTGGGCTGGTTGTGGTCTTAATTCCCAGTCATCCTCTGACTCTAAGTCCGAGGATGCAAATAATTTAGCTATTCCAGACACGGGATTTGGTTTTTGCATTGTTTTGAGTCGAAGACTCACGGCCGCCTGCATTACCCCTCTTATCATAAGCCTGACACTCGGCTTGTAATACCTCCCAACCTTTCTTTGCACCGTGGGCCAACATACCGCAATCCCTCGGATACGTACATTGATTATCTAACTCCGATTTCGCATTTTCTCATGGCGTTTAAACGCTTCCTCCTTCCATTCTTTATTACGTTTTTTCTATTTCTTCCCCGCATCTCGCTCCCACGTTAATTGTTCTGCCCTTTATAAAGTCTCAACGTTCCATGTCCCCCCTCTCGGCCAGGCATCATCTCCTAGCCGCTTCGTCAAAGACGCTGACAATTTCTGAAATCGTTTTTCTGGATCCAAAACCACATGTGCTGTACTGGCGACGCACCGTCGCGCTTATCCATAGTCTGTCCCATTCCCGGCCTGACAACCAATCACTATATCACGTTATGAAATTATTTTAAATTTACCCAGACCACAGACTTATGCGATAAAGACTCTTACCTCAATTCCCTTGCTTGTCTTCGTTCTTTGGTCTCGGTTGGGAACCAGATTGACCTCGGGCGAAGGATATCAATGGTCCTGTGAGTCGGATGCTGGGGACCCAATTCAAGCGTACAGAATCCCCCTCCGAAGTCTCCGTTCCACTGTTGCCACATTCGCCCTTGTCGCCCGTCCCAACGAGATCCTGCCGACTACGCCAAATGTGAGAGTCAGCTAGACTTATCTAAGAAATAATTCAAAGAACACAAGACTCAGTTAAAACTTTTTACTTTAGCAACGGTGGGAGAGAAAACAGAGACCTGAGTGCACTGTTGTTCAATCAAGCACCTGCTTCTGTCCTCTGAAAGAATACGTATTTGTACAGTTAAAAGCAGCACAAAGTACATTCAGTAATTTTCCATAATTTCATGACATAAACTAATCTTAACAAAAACATCGTATAGTTTCCATAATTATATTAGGGAGTCACACAGGAGTGGACAAAGACATCGTTTAATTGTGTTATGGGAATCAAAAGGGAGTCACAAGGAGTTGCTTAGCTGATATGACAAACGACGCACCATTGTGTGATAAGGGGCATCATAGGCTTCAGCTCAGAACATTAGAATGGGAAAACAACTTTTTATCTGCAAGGGCATGGCACTGGTTGGTGCCGGGAAGTCACTGAGAAGTTCCTTGGCTGTCAATCTTGCAAAAGCTTGTATCACTTTGCAAAAACGACTTTTAATAACAGCTTAAAATATCCGCCACAGCCTTCACAAACTGGTTTCTACCGCATTAACCCTTACAGCATATCTGTAGAGAAGGAATGTGTGACGTTTCGGGTCGAGACCTTTATCAATTTGTTCACCTCTAAATGATCAACCTTGATCCTCCTGTGCACCAAGGAATAAAGCACTAGCCTGTTGAATCTGACCCTCTAGATCAGGCCCTGGGGTACTGGCAACATAATAATAATAATAATAATAATACATTTTATTTATATAGCGCTTTTCATATACTCAAAGACGCTTTACAGAGATTTTGAGAACATAGGGAAATTAATAAATAGATAAATAAGTAAATAAATAAATGAACAGAGAAAGGAGACAGTAGGTGAGGTGACCTTCAGTGGTTGAAGGCAGTACTGAACAGGTGAGACTTCAGCGATGTTTTGAATGTGGTGAGTGTGGGGGAGTCTCTAACGGTTTGGGGTAGTGAGTTCCATAGGGTGGGAGCAGCGATGGAGAAAGCCCTGTCCCCCCAGGATCTGAGTTTAGTCCGGATGTGGGGGGATAGGAGATTGGCAGCGGCAGAGCGGAGGGTGCAGGTGGGAGTGTGCCTGTGGAGGAGGTCGGTCAGGTAGGATGGGGCCAGGTTATGGAGGGCTTTGTAGGTTATGAGGAGGATTTTGTACTGGATTCTCTGGGGGATGGGGAGCCAGTGGAGTTTATAAAGGACGGGGGTAATATGGTCACGGATCGAGGTGTGTGTGTGTGTGTGAACATCGTCGGAATTCTCCTCTACACCCTTTCAAGATTTACATCATCTTTCCTATATCATGTGGCCCACAACTGCTCACAATACTCCCCCACGAATGTCTTATGCAACTGCAACTTGTCTTCCCAATATCTATACTCAATGTTCTGACCGATGAAGGCCAACGTGCCAATGCTTTTTTGTCCACCCTTTCCACATGTGGTGCTACGTTTAACGCACTGTGCACCTATCGTCCGAGATCCCACTGCTCAATAGTTAATTCACCTTTTGTCTCTGTTCCCGCTCATCGGTACTGGCACCTCTGAACTCACTGTGCAGGATAGAACTGCTGATGCTACTTTAAATCGAAGGTAGACAAAAAATGCTGGAGTACCTCAGCGGGGCAGGTAGCATCTCTAGGGAGGAGGAATGGAAGACATTTCGGGTCGAGACCCTTCTTCAACCCTGAAGAATATGAAATCTGAACTCAGAGTCTGAAGAAGCGTCTCGACGCGAAACGTCACACATTGCTTCTCTCTACAGATGCTGCCTGGCCCGCTGAGGTACTCCAGCATTTTGTGTCCACCTCTGAACTCACTGATGGTTCCACTTCCGATCTGCGTCTGATTCAGAAGGCACTTGCAGTACACTGAGCATACAAATAACGAAAAATCAAGGCTTAACTGCACCTGCGAGTGCAGCGCTCTCCTCAGTTGCACTTCAAATATCTGCGAGGCCCTTTTGTGAAGTACTGTTCACCATATTATAGAAATGATGTCCTATCGCCAGAGGCATTGTGGAACAACTGATTCACCAGGATGTTATCTGGAATGGTCTTTCCAGGTGAGACAGAGGTTCACCTGCACCTCCTCCAACCTCATCTATTGCATCCGCTGCTCCAGATGTCAGCTTCTTTACATCGGCGAAACCAAACGCAGGCTCGGCGAACGTTTCGCTCAACACCTTCGCTCAGTCCGCCTTAACCAACCCGATCTCCCGGTGGCATAGAAACATAGAAACATAGAAAATAGGTGCAGAAGTAGGCCATTCGGCCCTTCGAGACTGCACCGCCATTCAATATGATCATGGCTGATCATCCAGCTCAGTAACCTGTACATGCCTTCTCTCCATACCCCCTGATCCCTTTAGCCATAAGGGCCACATCTACCTCCCTCTTAAATATAGCCAATGAACTGGCCTCAACTACCTTCTGTGGCAGAGAATTCCACAGACACCACTCTGTGTGAAGAAATGTTTTCTCATCTATCAACTCACATTTTGTTGTTATTTCTATTTTTAAATGTTTTCCCCGGCTTAATTTCTCAGAATTTATTGTTTCTTACTGTTTCTGCCCATTTCCCTCCCCAGCCCCCTCTTTTGTGCAGTTTCCCTTCTATTGCTGAAACACACACTCTGTACAAATTGAACAGTCACATACATATATATATTATATATATATGAATGTGTATGTGTGTGTTTGTGTGAGAGAGTGAGTGAGTGTGTGTGTGAGAGTGAGTGAGTGTGTGTGTGAGAGTGAGTGAGTGAGTGTGTGAGGGTGAGTGAGTGAGTGAGTGAGTGTGTGAGTGAGTGAGTGAGTGACAACGACAACAGCCTGACCGCAGGAGAAGACGGCAGGGGAAGAGAAAAAGACATTCTGGCCTTCCATCACAGTGAGGAGGGGACTGGAGGAGACTCACTGTGATGGATGTTTCTTTTTGGGGGGTTTTGTGTTGGTTGGGGTTGTGTAATTTGCTTATTTTATTGCTCTTATTGTTGGACTGTGGGTGACGAAATTTCGTCCAAAAAACTTGATTTTTGGATGACAAATAAAGATATCTTGAATCTTGAATCTTGAATCTTGAATCTTGAGTGAGTGAGTGAGTGAGTGAGTGAATGAGTGAGTGAGTGAGTGAGTGAATGAGTGAGTGAGTGAGTGAGTGAGTGATTGAGTGAGTGAGTGAGCGAGTGAGTGAGTGAGTGAGTGAACTTAAAGAAAGGTAACTTTGAGGGTATGAGGCGTGAATTGTCCAAGATAGACTGGCGATTGATGCTGAAAGGGTTGACGGTGGACATGCAATGGAAGGCATTTAAAGGTCGCATGGATGAACTACAACAAGTGTTCATCCCAGTTTGGCAAAAGAACAAACCAGAAAAGGTAGTGCATCCGTGGCTAACAAGGGAAATCAAGGATAGTATTAAAACAAAAGATGAAGCATACAGATTAGCCAGAAAAAGTAGCATACCAGAGGACTGGGAGAAATTCAGAGTACAGCAGAGGAGGACAAAGGGCTTAATTAGGAAAGGGAAAATAGATTATGAGGGAAAACTGGCAAGGAACATAAAAACAGACTGCAAAAGCTTTTATAGATATGTCAAGAGAAAAAGATTAGTTAAGGCAAATGTAGGTCCTTTGCAGTCGGAAACAGGTGAATTGATCATAGGGAACAAGGAGATGGCAGACCAATTGAACAAATACTTTGGTTCTGTCTTCACTAAGGAAGATATAAACCGTCTGCCGGAAATAGCGGGGGACCAGGGGTCTAAAGAGATGGAGGAACTGAGGGAAATCCAGGTTAGTCGGGAAGTGGTGTTAGGTAAACTAAATGGATTAAAGGCAGATAAATCCCCAGGGCCAGATAGGCTGCATCCCAGAGTGCTTAAGGAAGTAGCCTCAGAAATAGTGGATGCATTAGTGATAATTTTTCAAAACTCTTTAGATTCTGGAGTAGTTCCTGAGGACTGGAGGGTAGCTAATGTAATCCCACTTTTTAAAAAGGGAGGGAGAGAGAAAACGGGGAATTATAGACCAGTTAGCCTAACATCGGTAGTGGGGAAAATGCTAGAGTCAGTTATTAAAGATGTGATAGCATTACATTTGGAAAGTGGTGAAATCATCGGACAAAGTCAGCATGGATTTACCAAAGGCAAATCATGTCTGACGAATCTTATAGAATTTTTCGAGGATGTAACTAGTAGAGTGAATCAGGGAGAACCAGCCGATGTGTTATATCTGGACTTTCAGAAGGCTTTCGACAAGGTCCCACATAGGAGATTGGTGTACAAACTTAAAGCACACGGTATTGAGGGTTCAGTGTTGAGGTGGATAGAAAATTGGTTGGCGGACAGGAAGCAAAGAGTAGGAATAAACGGGTCCTTTTCGGAATGGCAGGCAGTGACTAGTGGGGTACCGCAAGGCTCAGTGCTGGGACCCCAGTTATTTACAGTGTATATTAATGATTTGGACGAGGGAATTGAATGCAACAACTCTAAGTTTGCGGATGACACGAAGCTGGGTGGCAGTGTTAGCTGCGAGGAGGATGCTAGGAGGCTGCAGAGTGACTTGGATAGATTAGGCGAGTGGGCAAATGCATGGCAGATGCAATATAATGTGGATAAATGTGAGGTTATCCACTTTGGCGGCAAGAACAGGAAAGCAGAGTATTACCTGAATGGTGACCGATTGGGAGAAGGGGAGATGCAACGTGACCTGGGTGTCATGGTGCACTAGTCATTGAAAGCAAGCATGCAGGTGCAGCAGGCAGTGAAGAAAGCGAATGGTATGTTGGCATTCATAGCAAGAGGATTTGAGTTTAGGAGTAGAGAGGTTCTGCTGCAGTTGTACAGGGCCTTGGTGAGACCGCACCTGGAGTATTGTGTGCCGTTTTGGTCTCCTAACCTGAGGAAAGACGTTCTTGCCTTAGAAGGAGTACAGAGAAGGTTCACCAGATTGATCCCTGGGATGGCGGGACTTACATATGAGGAAAGAATAGATAGACTGGGCTTGTACTAGCTGGAATTTAGAAGACTGAGGGGGATCTTATAGAAACATATAAAATTCTTAAGGGGTTGGAGAGGCTAGATGCGGGAAGATTGTTCCCGATGTTGGGGGAGTCCAGAACCAGGGGTCACAGCTTAAGGATAAGGGGGAAGTCTTTTAGGACCGAGATGAGAAAACATTTCTTCACGCAGAGAGTGGTGAGTCTGTGGAATTCTCTGCCACAGAAGGTAGTTGAGGCCAGTTCATTGGCTATATTTAAGAGGGAGTTAGATGTGGCCCTTTTTGCTAAAGGGATCAGGAGTTATGGAGAGAAGGCAGGTACAGGCTACTGAGCTGAATGATCAGCCATGATCATATTGAATGGCGGTGCAGGCTCGAAGGGCCGAATGGCCTACTCCTGCACCTATTTTCTATGTTTCTATGTTTCTATGTTTCTATGTTTCTCTGTGAGTGAGTGAGTGAGTGAGTGAGTGAGTGAGTGAGTGAGTGAGTGAGTGAGTGAGTGAGTGAGTGAGTGAGTGAGTGAGTGAGTGAGTGACAGAGTGAGTGAGTGAGTGAGTGAGTGTGTGGCAAGAGATTAGTAGATCACAAAGTTCCTTCTCATGGATCAGAAGCAACTTTGGTTTAAAGCAACGCTCTATTTCTCTCTTCGTCTTATTTTTCACATGATGTCCATAAACCATAAAGGCGACTCATAGAAACATAGAAACATAGAAAATAGGTGCAGGAGTAGGCCATTCGGCCCTTCGAGCCTGCACCGCCATTCAATATGATCACGGCTGATCATTCAGCTCAGTAGCCTGTACCTGCCTTCTCTCCATATCCCCTGATCCCTTTAGCAAAAAGGGCCACATCTAACTCCCTCTTAAATATAGCCAATGAACTAGCCTCAACTACCTTCTGTGGCAGAGAATTCCACAGAATCACCACTCTCTGTGTAAATAAATGTTTTCTCATCTCGGTCTTAAGATGAGAATCCTTATCCTTAAGCTGTGACCCCTGGTTCTGGACTCCCCCAACATCGGGAACAATCTTCCCGCATCTAGCCTCTCCAACCCCTTAAGAATGTTATATGTTTCTATAAGATCCCCCCCTCAGTCTTCTAAATTCCAGCGAGTACAAGCCCAGTCTATCCAGTCTTTCCTCATATGTAAGTCCCGCCATCCCAGGGATCAATCTGGTGAACCTTCTCTGTACTCCCCCTAAGGCAAGAACGTCTTTCCTCAGGTTAGGAGACCAAAACTGCACACAATACTCCAGGTGCGGTCTCACCAAGGCTCTGTACAACTGCAGTAGAACTTCCCTGCTCCTAAACTCAAATCCTCTTGCTATGAATGCCAACATACCACTCGCTTTCTTCACTGCCTGCTGCACCTGCATGCTTGCTTTGAATGACTGGTGTACCATGACACCCAGGTCACGTTGCATCTCCCCTTCTCCCAATCGGTCACCATTCAGGTAATACTCTGCTTTCCTGTTCATACCACCAAAGTGGATAACCTCACATTTATCCACATTATATTGCATCTGCCATGCATTTGCCCACTCGCCTAATCTATCCAAGTCCCTCTGCAGCCTCCTAGCATCCTCCTCGCAGCTAACACTGCCACCCAGCTTCGTATCATCCGCAAAGTTAGAGATGTTGCATTCAATTCCCTCGTCCAAATCATTACTATACACTGTAAATAACTGGGGTCCCAGCACTGAGCCTTGCGGTACCCCACTATTCACTGCCTGCCATTCCGAAAAGGACCCGTTTATTCCTATTCTTTGCTTCCTGTCCGCCAACCAATTTTCTATCCACCTCAACACTGAACCCTCAATACCGTGTGCTTTAAGTTTGTACTCCAATCTCCTATGTGGGACCTTGTCGAAGGGCTTCTGAAAGTCCAGATATAACACATCGACTGGTTCTCCCTTATCCACTCTACTAGTTACATCCTCGAAAATTCTATAAGATTCGTCAGACATGATTTGCCTTTGGTAAATCCATGCTGACTTTGTCCGATGATTTCACCACTTTCCAAATGTGATGCTATTACATCTTTAATAACTGACTAGCATTTCCCCCACTACCGATGTTAGGCTAACTGGACTATAATTCCCCGTTTTCTCTCTCCCTCCCTTTTTAAAAAGTGGGGTTACATTAGCTGAGCACTTCAACCCCCCCCCTCCAACCCCCCGTCTGACCTTTCTGTCATGGGCCTCCTCCAGTGCCATACTGAGGCCCACCGGAAATTGGAGGAACAGCACCTCATATTTCGCTTGGGCAGCTTGCAGCCCAGCGGTATGAACATTGACTTATCCAACTTTAGATAGTTCCTCTGTCCCTCTCTTCCCCTCCCCTTCCCAGTTCTCCCTCTATCTTCCTGTCTCCACCTATATCCTTCCTTTGTCCCGCCCCCTGATATCAGTCTGAAGAAGGGTCTCGACCGGAAACGTCACCCATTCCTTCTCTCCTGAGATGCTGCCTGACCTGCTGAGTTAATCCATGATTTTGTGTATAAATACCTTCGATTTGTACCAGCATCTGGAGTTAATTTCTTACATTTATCTGGAATGGATATCGTTAGTCTCCTTGGAGCAAGAATACAGAGGGTCGACCATACTGAGGCACATAAAATTATGACAGCATGGTCGATTAGATAATCACAGTTATTTCCCACGCTGGGAGATTCTAAACCCAGAAACCGTTAGCTTTAAAGAAAGGGTATAGATTGAAGGGAATTCTGAGGGGCAGGTTCCACACCAATGGTGGAACAATCTTTTCATAAGTGGTGGTGGGGGCAGATACCACAATAAATAAACAGCATTTGGACAGTCGTTTGTCTCTGATATGAATGGAGGGACATGGGACAAATACAAGTGAATTAATTTATCGTAGATAGGCATCCCGAGCTGCAAGGACGAATCGGGCCGAAGGGCCTGGTTCCATGCCGCTCCATGACCATGTGACACACTACTGGAATCACCGGTTCTGTAGTCTGTAATGTGCTCGCCAGTTCTAGCCACATAGTAGGCACTGACTGCACAACAGTGGCGATACTGTATTGGGCGGTGGTGTCACTAACAACGGTGGCGCATCGTTCATCTCCCTCGCAGTTTCGCTGTCTGCAATCTCAACTCTAGGCTGGAAATCCGAGCAATTACACATCAAAAGGTGTCGAATTTACTCAAAGCTGAATTTGAAACAACAAAATGATACAACTGCATGTCATATACGTTGGTCGTTTTAATATGGCTCTGATCATTGAAGTGTTTTTTCAGTTTTTACGTGCACCAGAGAAACACAGCAGGAAGGGAGAAATGCTATACTGAATTAATTAAGAAATGTGCACAGAAAACCAGACTGAATGTGTGTTGAAGCTCTCTCTTAATTCACTGGAATTTAGAAGGATGAGAGGGGATCTTATCGAAGCAGATCAAATTCTCAATGGACTGGACCGGCGAGTTGCTGGAAAATGTTCCGGTGTTGGGGGAGTCCAGGACCAGGGGTCATAGTGTAAGAACAAGGAGTCGGCCATTTAAGACTAAGATGAGGTAAAAGTTTTGCAGCCAGGGATTTGTGAATCTGTGGAATTCTCTGCCACAGAATGCAGTGAGGCCAATTCATTGGATATTCCCGAGAGACGTAAAACACCTCTTACGACTAACAGAATAAAGTGGCATGGGGAGAAAGCAGGAATGGGGTACTGATTTAGGATGATCAGCCCTAATGTTATTGAATGATGGAGCTGGCTCGAAGGCCCGAAAGGCCTACTCTGGCATCTATTTTCTATGTTTCTGTTTCTAAATCACAGTGAGAAGCCCAGACGGGTGAGTTGGTGATTTACTCTCAAACCGACCTTGCTGTCTCGTCTGTGGGTGTAAATTAACATCCACCTGTCAACTAGTCTGAAGTCGATCAATGCAAAATAACCTTCAGATTGAGCAGAGCGTCGCCTTGTATTCACCGGCTGGAACTAATAGTACCCGCTGGGCGATGGGTACAGCACAGTTACTCAACTTCCCTTTCTCAGATTACTTTATTGTTTTTTGCATTTTCTGTTATTCTTTCTATTGTATACCGGAGAAAGGTAATTAGGATTTCTAAACAATGTTAATCAAGATGAAAATAACAAATTAATATATCTTCACCTGTCGTGTTTACCAGCGTGGAAAAGCATCACGATGGAGTTAGTACTCATTACAGATAGAATTAATTATGGATACTGAACTTGAATTAACCCTTTTTAGTCGAACATTTGAAATAAAAAGAAATTATTCTATATTTTACATCATATCAAATGTAAAACATAGTGGTCAGATTTAATAAGTTCATCTCACTGCTTATCCAGACCCATCACTGACCACACTGATAATGTCACTGCTTATCCAGACCCATCACGGACCACACTGATAATGTCACTGCTTATCCAGACCCATCACTTACCACATTGATAATGTCACTGCTTATCCAGGCCCATCACTGACCACATTGACAATGCCATTGCTTATCCAGACCCATTACTGACTATACTGACGTCATACACAGGTAATTTCCTTAAATAGTCCATTCGCAGGACATCTCACAAAACAACCAATTACCCAGTTCCGTCGAACACTGCTCAGATATATTTTCACCTGTGACACCATTGACAACATTGGCTCGTGCTGAGCCACTATACCTATAGATGATTGGACATCTTTGTAGGATCCCTATCCATGGGTAACCATTGGACAGAACTGCTGTACTAATAATGTTTTTAAAAAGTGATTAACCTGATTGGTCTTGAAGTGAATCTGATTTCAGATCCCAGAACAGAGAGCCATGAACAAGTGTGGAATATCTTACCGCCTTATTTGTGCAAACAGCCTCCGGTTATAGAGCCAAAGATTCATAGAGTCTTACAGCGTGGAAGCCGGACCTTTGGTCCAACATGTCCACACCGAACAAAATGTCTCATCTAAATTCATCCCACCTGGCTGCCTCTGCCTTCGATGCATATTGTCCAAGGCATGGCCTATCATAGAGTTACGGAGTCATAGAGTGATGCAGCTTGGAAACAGGCCCATCGGTCCAACTTTCCCACATCGGCCACCATGTCACAGCTACACTAGTCCCACCTGCCTGCACTTAATAATAATAATAATAATACATTTTATTTATATAGCGCTTTTCATATACTCAAAGACGCTTTACAGAGATTTTGAGAACATAGGGAAATTAATAAATAGATAAATAAGTAAATAAATAAATGAACAGAGAAAGGAGACAGTAGGTGAGGTGACCTTCAGTGGTTGAAGGCAGTACTGAACAGGTGGGACTTCAGCGATGTTTTGAATGTGGTGAGTGTGGGGGAGTCTCTAACGGTTTGGGGTAGTGAGTTCCATAGGGTGGGAGCAGCGATGGAGAAAGCCCTGTCCCCCCAGGATCTGAGTTTAGTCCGGATGTGGGGGGATAGGAGATTGGCAGCGGCAGAGCGGAGGGTGCAGGTGGGAGTGTGCCTGTGGAGGAGGTCGGTCAGGTAGGATGGGGCCAGGTTATGGAGGGCTTTGTAGGTTATGAGGAGGATTTTGTACTGGATTCTCTGGGGGATGGGGAGCCAGTGGAGTTTATAAAGGACGGGGGTGATATGGTCACGGATCGAGGTGTGTGTGAGTAGACGGGCAGCGGAGTTTTGAATGTATTGAAGTTTATTGATGATTTTTGAGGGTGCGCCATAGAGGAGGCTGTTGCAGTAGTCCAGACGGGAGGTGATGAAGGCGTGGATGAGGGTTTCTGCAGCTGTGGAGGAGAGGGATGGACGGAGACGGGCAATGTTTTTGAGGTGGAAGAAGGCTGTCTTTGTGATGTGTTTGATGTGTTTGTCGAAGGAGAGGGTTTGATCAAGGATGATTCCAAGATTCCGGATGTGAGGTGAGGTGGATACTGGGAGACCATCAATGTTGAGGATGAAGTTTTGGGTGGATTTGGTGAGCATTTTTGGACCAATGATGATGATTTCAGATTTGTTGCAATTGAGTTTGAGGAAGTTTGATTGAAGCCAAGATTTTATTTCAGTAATGCAGTTTGTCAGTGTAGAGTGTGTGGTGGAGGAGATTGACTTGGTGGAGATGAGGAGCTGGATATCATCGGCGAAGCAGTGGAAGTTGAGACCATGACGGCGGATTAATTGACCAAGGGGGAACAGGTAGAGGATGAAGAGGAGGGGGCCAAGGACTGAGCCTTGGGGGACACCTTGGGGGAGGGGAGCGGTGGGGGATTTACAGTTGTTAATGGAGATGAACTGGTGTCTGTCAGAGAGGTAAGATTTAAACCAGGATAGGGCTGTGCCGGTGATGTTAAGGGAGGTTTCAAGTCGGGTGAGGAGAATGGAGTGATTTATGGTGTCAAAGGCGGCGCTGAGGTCAAGTAGGATGAGGATGTTGAGGTTGCCAGCGTCGGAGGAGAGGAGAATGTCGTTTGTGATTTTGAGGAGCGCAGTTTCAGTACAGTGGTTTGAGCGGAATCCAGATTGGAAAGTTTCATACAGGTTATTGGTAGAGAGGTGGTATTTTAGTTGGGAAGCTACAGCACGTTCCAAAACTTTGGACAGAAAGGGTAGGTTGGAGATTGGTCTGAAGTTGTTTGGGGTGTCAGGGTTTAGACCAGGTTTTTTCAGAATGGGGGTGACAGCAGCGATTTTGAGGGATGGCGGGACGATGCCAGTGGACAGGGAGGAGTTTATTGTTGCAGTGATAAGTGGAGAGAGAGCAGGAAGGCAGGCCTTGACAAAGCTGGAGGGGATGGGGTCCAGAGAGCAGGTGGCAGTTTTTATTCCTGTGAAGAGGTCAGAGAGGTCGGTGGTGGAGATTGGGGAGAACTGAGGCAGGGGCTGACAGGATAAGGGGGGGCAGGTGGTTTGAGGGGGAGCAGGTGCGTTGGTGGTTAAGGTGCTGTAGATGTTGTCTATTTTGCTTTGGAAGAATGAAAGGAAAGTGGTGCATTTGTCAACTGTGAATGATTGGGAGATGGTGTCCAGGGGGCTGAGGAGTTTGTTTATTGTAGAGAAGAGTGTTTTGGGGTTTCCGGAGCCAGAGTGAATTATTTGAGAGTAGTAGGTGGAGTGGGCATGGGAGAGGGCATCTTTATAGTGCTGTATGTGGTCTTTGTAGGCTTGGGAGTGAATTGTGAGACCTGTTTTGTTGCGGAGTCTTTCAAGTTGACGGGCATGAGTTTTCATCACGCGGAGTTCAGGGGTAAACCAGGGAGCAGAGTGGGTGAAGGAAACTGTTTTGGTTTTTATAGGTGCAAGCTGGTCGAGGCAGGAGGAGAGAGTGCGGTTGTAGTAGTCAGTGAGGTCAGAGGGGCTGTGGAGGTCAACGAAGGGAGAGGCGGACATTATTTCAGAGAGGGAGGATGAGAGCGAGGTAGGTGAAACAGAGTTCAGCTTGCGGAAGTTTATTTTGCGTTTTTGCTTTGGAGCTGGGGTGGGAATGTTGACGGACATGGTGATGGCTAAGTGATCAGAGAGGGTGGGGTCGGAGCCAGAGAGGTGATGTAGATTTAGTCCAGTGGAGCAGACAAGGTCCAGAATGTGCCCACGGTTATGGGTGGGAAAATTTACGTGTTGAGTGAGGTTAAAGCAGTTGAGTATTTCAGTGAAGTCAGCGGTTATTGTGGAGTCAGTGGAGTCCATGTGGATGTTGAAATCACCGAGGAGGAGGATTGAGGGGGAGAGAGAACAGAACTGGGTCAGAAAGTCAGAGAAGTCAGAAAGGAATGATGGGTGTGGTTTGGGAGGGCGGTAGACAACTGCCATGACTAATTTTGTGTGGCCAGAGAGTTTGAAAGCCAGGTGTTCAAATGACGGAGCAGATGAGATGGAGATGAGGTTGATCTTGAAGTCCTGTCGGTGAATTACGGCAATCCCACCACCTCGGCCTTCCGAGCGTGGTTTATTGATGTAGGAGTATCCGTTGGGTGTAGTGAGGTTGAGTGAGAGGTAATCCAGAGGTTGTTGCCAGGTTTCTGTCAGACAGAGGAAGTCCAGTTTATTTTCCAGGATGAAGTCATTTAGAATGAGGCTTTTATTGTTGAGGGACCGGATGTTGAGCAGAGTGAGCTTCATGTTGCTTTGTATGGTGTGGATGGACACGGGTGATTTAGCCAGGGCTTGTAGACAGGGGGCACGCTCGTGTGCGTTGTTGTGATGATGTAATGGACGAGTGGAAGTCCGATCAGCTGACCAGAGTGTAGGGATGGAGTGACCGGTCTGGGAGTAGACAAACTTGTGACCGGAGCCTCTGTGGATGTATTTGGGTCGTCGTAGAAGTCCGTGGTTGATGATGGCAGAGATGCATGGCGGAGTGGAGTGGTTGTTGAGCTGGAGCAACCTTGCAGCAAAGTACTTCAGTGCCATGCCAGGCAGGAGCGAAGGAGCATAGAGCCCAGAGAGATCAAAAGGTCACAGCAGGCACAACAGGCTGATCCAGAGCAAGGCCTATGAGGATCGAGGAAGCTGAGCAGCCTGAGGGTTAATACTGAGCTGAGGATGTGCAGGCAGAGGAGGTAGCCAGGCAAGCAGGCAAGCAGGCAAGCAAGCAGGCAGCCAGGCAGCTGTTAGCGTTAGCGGTAGCGTTAGCGTTAGCGTTAGCGATTTGATGACGTCAGCGCTAGCTGTCAGGTAACCCACAGGGGAGCAGTCCAAGCCAGCAGAGACAGGAGCACAGACAGGAGTGAGAGGTCCAAGGGTGCGGAGTCCAAGGGTGCTGGGCAGATGATACCAGGTCAAGCAGAAGGATTAGTTTAAGTAGAGGGATTTTTTCAAATCTTAGTCCATAACCCTCCAAACCTGTCCGATCGATGTACCTGTCTAACTGTTTCTTAAACGTTTGGATAGTCCCAGTCTCAAAGACCTTCTCTGGCTGCTTGTTTCATACACCCACTAACCTTGTCTGAAAAAAACTTATCCATCAGATCCCTATTAAACATTTTCCCCTTCACCTTGAACCCATGTTCTCTGGTCCTCGATTCCCCTACTGAGGGCAAGAGATTCTGTGTATCTACCCGATCTATTACTCTCATGATCCTCTACACCTCTATAAGATCACCCATTATCCTTCTGCGCTCCAATGAATGGAGACCCAGCCTACTCAACCTCTCCCAATAGCTCAGACCCTCGAGCTCTGGCAACATCCTTGTAAATCTTCCCTGAACCCTTTCAACATTGACAGTATATTTCGTATAACATGGTGCCCTAAATGCGTGCTCACCAGCGTCTGATACAATTGCAATATGACGTCCCAATTTATATGCTGAAGGCTCAAACCAATGAAGGCCAATTTGCCAAAGGGCATTATTTCCAACCTGACTACCTGTGCTGTTACTTTCAACGCAACGTGTACCTGTCGTCTTAGATCCCTCTGCTCCACCTTTGGTCCACAACCATTCCCAGGCCATCTCACAAAACAACCAGTTACCTAGTTCCGTCCAGCACACCTCAGATATATTTTCACCTGTGACACCATTGACAACATTTGCCTTTTGCTGAACCACAAAACCTGTAGATGATTGGACATGTTTGCAGGGTCCCTATCCATGGCTAACCACGGGACAGAACTGCTGTACTAATAATGTTTAAAACATGTCATTAACCTGATGTGCCTTGAAGTTAATTCATTCCATGACAACAGTATGAAGATTCATGGATAAGTGAGGAATATCTTACCTCACTCTTTGTCTACACACCCTCCAGTTAATTCAGCTTTTTCGCTCGGTTCCAGCTCATCGGTATTGGCACCTCTGAACTCTCTGATGGTTTCACTTCCCACCCGCGCGTGATTCTGACCAAACCTGCACTGCAGATGAACATCCAAGTAAAGAGAAATCAATGATCAACTGATCCCCCGAGAGCAGCGGTCTCCTCAGTTGTACTTCAAATATGTGCGAGGTCATTTTGTGTAATTCTGGTCACCATATTATAGAAATGATATCGTATTGCCAGAGGCAGATAAGGTTGAATGAGGTGCAAGTCAACCTCTGCCTCACCTACAGCAGTTTGTTCATTGGGTAACAGTATAACAGTATAACAGAGCTTTATTTGTCGTTCGGTACCGAAGTACCGAACGAAACTACATAGCAGTCATAGAAAAAAAAAAGAACACAAGACACATGACCCCAACACAAACGTCCATCACAGTGACTCCAAACACCCCCTCACTGTGATGGAGGCAACAAAACTTCCACTCTCTTCCCCACGCCCACGGACAGACAGCTCGTCCCCGACCGACCCGCACAGTCCCCGCACCGGGCGCTGAAACGTCTCGCGGCCGAACCGGGCGATGAAAGGCCCGCGACCAAGCCTTGCGCAGCTAAGTCCCGTGGTCGGGCCGCACCGGGCGATGTCAAGTCCCGCAGCCGAGCCGCACCAGCGGTGAAAAGTCCCGCAGCCGAGCTGCACCGGGCGATGTTAAGCCCCGCAGCCGAGCTGCACCGGGCGATGTAAGTCCAGCGGCCAAGCCGCACCGGGATGTAAAGTCCAGCGGCCAAGCCGCACCGGGCGATGTAAAGTCCAGCGGCCAAGCCGCACCGGGGGATGTTAGGCCCCGCAGCCGAGCCGCACCCCGCGCCGTGAGGAAGAGAAAAGTCCCCCCCCACCCACCCACACCACCACCCCCTCCCACACATACACAACCAAAAAAAATATATAAAAACCATCCCAACACCGACACACAACAAAAAAAAGACGGACAGACTGCTAGTCAGCCGCTGCCGTTAGGCGCCGCCACGTGAGGAAAATAAAGCGACAGGGGTCGCATCTCCTGCGGTTGCAGGGGAGAGTACCTGGGGAGGGGATGGTTTGGGTGGGAAGGGACGTGTTCACCAGGGCGTTTCGGAGGGAACGGTCTCTGAGGAAAGGAGAAAGGGGTGGCCAGTAGTGGGATCCCGTTGGAGGTGGCGGAAATGTTGGAGGATTATATGCTGTATGCGATGGCTGATGTGGTGGAAGGTGAGGTCAGGGGACACTCTGTCCTTGTTACGAACAGTGGGAGGCGGAGAAAGAGCGGAGCTGCGGGTTATTGAGAAGACCATAGTGAAACCCTAATGGACGAGGGGAACCGCCTTTACTAAAGAATGAGGATATCTCCGATGCCCTTGTATGGAACCCCTCATCCTGCGCGCAGATGCGGCGTAGACGGAGGAATTGGGAGTAGGGGATAGTGTTTGTATAGGAAACAGGGTGGGAAGAAACATATAAACATAGAAAATAGGTGCAGGAGGAGGCCATTCGGCCCTTTAAGCCAACACCACCATTGAATGTGATCATGGCTGATCATCCACAATCAGTAACCCGTGCCTGCCTTCTCCCCAGAATTATAGTCTATGGGGTGCGCTCTCTATCTCGCTCGCTTTTTGTTCTAGCCAGATATATCTCGATAGATAACCTGGGCTACATCTACTTCTACCGAAGAGTCAAACGCTGAGAATCCTCCAGCCATCTATTTATTGTACAGACCCTGCAGAAGCACTGGCATCCCACGGCACGGGGGAGGGATGGGGACAGCGGGGAGGGGGTGGGGAGGGTGCGGCCTGTCTAACTTTGGAAATAAACAGGTGAAACAGATCCTTCTGCTCTACAGCACTCGCTATCTACGTGACGCCATGTTCAGAGAACTATATACATGCTCTCCAGGATACCTCTGCTCCACAACACTACAGTAAGAAGAAGCTTTTTAACACGGGGAGTTGTACATTTATGCAATTCTCTGCCACAGAAGGCAGTGAAGGCTGTCAATGGATGAATTTAAAAGAGAGATAGATAGAACTCTAGGGGCTAGTGGAATCAAAGGAAATGGGGAGAAGGCAGGCACAGGTTACTGATTGTGGATAATCAGCCATGATCACAATGAATGGCGGTGCTGGCTCGAAGGGCCAAATGGCCTTCTCCTGCATCGATTTTTTATATTTCAACCTGTAATCCGATGACGCCATCTTCAGGGAAATGTGTACCTCCATACCTGGATCCCTCTGCTATACAACACTCCATTTCTACAGTTGATGTATGTGTGTGCGGCAGGTGGGTGTACGAGGTTGATCTTAGTGTCTGGTCTCAATGGATCCCGGCGTCGCTGGAGAATGAAGGAGGAGGACCACCCTCAGGAGGGAGATCGGACAGTGGTCCATGGCGTACGGACACAAGTGATGGAGCAGTCACAAGTGGAAGAGTGGACAATCAATCTAGGGATGTTTAAAACAGACGTAACATGTTCAAGGGGCAGTTGTGAACCGCGGTGGGAAGTGAACATTGGTCCAGTGGTCGGAGTTTAGCCCCAGACCGGTCCCCATAGCGGAAGGAGAATGGACCGTTGGTCTCAGGGCGGAATTTTCCACAGACCTGTCCCCACAGCGGAGGGAGGTGATTGGTCCCAGAGCGGAGTTTACCCCAGACCGGTCCCCACTGCGGAGGGAAACGGGGCGATTGCTTAAAGGTGACAGATATCGCTGTGACGGGCTGAATATCCGAGATCGGGGCCGCCGATGTCATCATCCGCCCTGGACTGACACCTGGAAGATCCGAGGATAAATGTCAGGAGCCGGAGCCCGGAGCGGAGACACTGGGGCCGCCTCTGGGATGCGCTCAGGGCGTGGACTTGTTAATGAGCCGAAGCACTGAGGTGAGCGGATATTTCACCGCGCTCTTCACCTGCTCCCTGAAGTTGGACTGGGTCGCCACGTAAATAAATGTGTTGGTGCAGCAGCTGAGATTCCTCAGCAAAACCCCAACGTAGAGAAAGATTTTGTCAGAATCATTCAGATCAGTTCCAATCCCTGTGATCTGATAATAGACGAAAAATACAACAAACGTCAGCCACAGGAGGATGAAGCTGCCGGAGATGGTGAAGAGTAAAACCACAGACCTCCTCCTGCTCTCCATCTCCGGGTCACTACGGTTCTCCCCATCGCTCTGACCCCTCAGCCCCCGACGGACACGAATGGCCACTAAAATGTGCCGGACTGTCAGAGCGTTGAGCAGCAGGATTACAGCGAAAGGGAGGAGCGGAGTTAAAACCGTGTCGAGCCAGTCAAATGCCACCCACCTGGGATCAGTGAAATAATTGTCTACCATGTCACAGCCCCACGGTAGATTGTCGATGATTGTCGCGGGTCCCTTAGTGAAGTAGCGAGGAACGTTTTTCAGACAGTGCAGAACGCCAGTTGTTGCGAGAACCGCAGCCGCAGTTTTCCCGGTGCAATATTTTGTTTTCAGCTTCTGGCAACAAATGGCGACAAAGCGATCAAAGGTGAAAGTGACGGTGAACCAGACAGAACAGTGTGTAGCTGCATTCCTAAGTACAACGTTAACCCTGCACACAGGGGTGAGCGACAGGAAACTCCAATAAAAATAATGATAGCGGAGCCGATGCAAAATGACCTCGGTGGTCACGGCCAGTAGATCGGCCGCTGCCATGGCCACCAGGTAGCGAGTGGTGCAGGTGGAGAGGCCGCACTTTCCCCGGGACAGGATCACAATCGCCACTAAATTCACTGCGGAAAGAGAAGGGAACGGACACTGGGCATTACTGAACACGTTCTGAACATCGGCTCGAATTTCAGCTAAAGAGCAGGAGTGTTGCATTCGGTGCGCGGCTGCAAGATTAACAATGTCAGACCAGACTCCGACTGTGCCCGACTTGGCTGCTGCAGCGGAGAAGAGATAAAGCAACGGACCGGGTAAAGTGCGTGAGGGAACCAGCAGCCATCCCCTGCAATGTGCGGAATGGTCCTTTCTATAGTTAACATTGTTCACAGTCTATGATGGGGCCGGTTTCACAAACCTTAACCGTGACCGGCCGCGTTTAACCAGGGCTCTGGGAACTCGGCATCTGATGGGGACGAGGAGGGTTTCAGTGGGAAGGCAGGGACAACTTAGGATCCGGCAGCAGAGTGGCTCCATTACTGGATTCATTCCACTGTGACTTCAGATCGATAACAACACACACCGGTAGATCCGCGGCCATTGGTTCAGGAGATCGATCCAATTATTGACCAACAGGCGGTGGAACCTGTGACAGACTCCACATTGAGACGTGTCCACAGGAGCGGGTTTTCTCCCTGATCAATATCTCAGACACAGTGAACTTCACAATGTAAACCCCTCCCAGTCACACCTTCCCAGGTTGCTGCCTGTCCGGGGCACTGTGAAAACTCTGGGCAAGGTCCCACTGAAGGCAAGAACAACATTCTAGTGGGTCCCGGCAGTGAGAGAAAATAGGGCTAGTTTCGAATCTCAGAAAAAAAAACTGCGTTAATTCAAAAATATTTCACTAAGGTAATTGAAGTACTTCATATATTCTTGCACGATCTCCAGTTGGGAAGGTTGCAACAAGATGCGTATCAGGTCAACACCGGTCAACAAATGGAGTTATAAAATTTGAATCGTTCTGCTCACTTACCAGGTATTCCAACGGCAGCAATGATCACATACGATATTTTCTGCACCTCGAAATATTCCCAAAGATTTTGTCCCATTTTCTCTGCCCAGCGACGTGTCCCCGTGAGCTCCCGGTAATCTCTTGGAATGAAGTGCTGGGGCAGAACATTCCTGGATATTTTATACCATTTTACGTCTCCACCGGGACAGTGAAGTTTCAACAGAGTTCAAAAATAGAGATTTTGAAATGATTCGAAAACAGATGACATCAGCCATGTGAAATCCCTACTGAGACAGGTCGTGATTTATTCGGGGAATTGATTGAGAAACTCCAAAGACTGGGAATTGTGGCGATACTGAGGGATGGAATTTGGGAGCGGCATTGTTCCAGCAAAGGGGATATTGTTTCAAACTCCATCAGGTCCAACTCTCCGCCTCATGTTGTTTGTCGGATTCCCTTCAATCCGCTTCACTCACGAAGGCATTCCCAAATTCCAGGGAACATTTCAGGGCCTCTGGTGCCCAGTTTGATGGTGGACTGGGCGAACATGGTTCTCAGGTTGAGGAGTTAGGTCAACAGATCACCTCGCACTAAAATGGCCCCTCCACTCTGGTTCACCGCTCAATATTATCGCGGCTTAACTGACTGCGACCTCACCCCCACACTCCCGGCGAGGCCGGTAACCATTCACTCCTTGTTTGCCTGCAGTCGGTCTGATTTTACGCCGGGACAATAACATTCTCTGCCTTCGTCACCTCTGAGGAGGAACGACCGAAAGACTCACCACACTCAGAGAACAGAAACATTATGGCTTCAGAATTGTCCGAAACCCAAATAACACAGCGAATGATGCGGCTCATCTGCCTCCTCCCTTTCTCTCTCCCTCAATCCTTACTGCTGCACTCTCTTTGAACTGTGACTCTCTCTCCTACACTCTCTATTCTCTCTCTGCGCCCCTGTCTCTGTGAACCTTTCACCCTTACCCCTCCCTCCCCTCTCACTCTCACTGCATCTCTCCCTCAGTTTCTCTCTATCTATCTCACCCCTCTCTCCCTTTTGCCAACCCACTCGCTCTGAACTCCCCTCTCTCTTCACCTTCCCACTCTGCCTTTGATAGTTCGCTCTCCCTCCATCTCTTCCCCTTTCGTCTTCTCAGCTATCTCTCCCTATCTGTCTCTCTCTCTCTTTTCCGCAACTCTCCTGCTCGCCCTCACTTCTCTCTCCAATGCCATTCTTGGGAAGTGCGGTTAAAACGGTTAGCCGCCATGGGATGTAACAGCTGTCCCTGTGCATCTTCCCTGGGGAGGGGAGAGAGTGTTTCCTACACCAGTGTCTGTGAACCCCTCCACTCCTGCCCCTACACCCCCTCTCTGTGACCCGCTCCCCTCCTGCCCCTACACCCCCTCTCCCTGTCTCTGTGACCCCATCCACTCCGGCCCCTACACCCCCTCTCTGTGACCCCTTCCCCTCCTGCCCCGACACCCCCCACTCTCCTCGTCTCTGTGACATCATCCACTAGTCCCACCTGCCAGCGTTTGGCCCATATCCCTCCAAACCTGTTCTATCCATGTACCTGTCCAAGTGTCTCTTAAACGTTGATAGTCCCTGCCTCAACTTCCTTCTCCGGCAGCTCGTTCCATACACCCATCAACCTCTGTGTGGTAAAGTTGCCCCTCGGGTTCCTCTTAAATCTATCTCCCCTCACCTTAAACCCATGTCCTCTGGCTCTCGATTCCCCTACTCTGGGCAACAGACTCTACACGATGTATTCCTCTCATTTAATAGCACTTATTTAAGAGGGCTTTTGTCTCTGTAAGCCTCTGGTCCGGCCGCATTTGGAGTATTGTGAGCAGTTTTGGGCCCCATGTCTGAGGAAGGATGTGCTGGCTCTGGAGGGGGTTCAGAGGTTTACAAGAACGATGCCAGGAATGAGTGGGTGAACCTACGATGAACGTTTGTCAACAATGTGCCTGTACTCTCTGGAGTTTAGAAGAATGAGGGGGGACCTCATTGAAACTTTACCGAATAGTGAAGGCCTTGATAGAATAATAATAATAATAATAATGCATTTTATTTATATAGCGCTTTTCATATACTCAAAGACGCTTTACAGAGATTTTGAGAACATAGGGAAATGAATAAATAGATAAATAAGTAAATAAATAAATGAACAGAGAAAGGAGACAGAAGGTGAGGTGACCTTCAGTGGTTGAAGGCAGCACTGAACACGTGAGACTTCAGCGATGTTTTGAATGTGGTGAGTGTGGAGGAGTCTCTAACGGTTTGGGGTAGTGAGTTCCATAGGGTGGGAGCAGCGATGGAGAAAGCCCTGTCCCCCCAGGATCTGAGTTTGGTCCGGATGTGGGGGGATAGGAGATTGGCAGCGGCAGAGCGGAGGGTGCAGGTGGGAGTGTGCCTATGGAGGAGGTCGGTCAGGTAGGATGGGGCCAGGTTATGGAGGGCTTTGTAGGTTATGAGGAGGATTTTGTACTGGATTCTCTGGGGGATGGGGAGCCAGTGGAGTTTATATAGGACGGGGGTGATATGGTCACGGATCGAGGTGTGTGTGAGTAGACGGGCAGCGGAATTTTGAATGTATTGAAGTTTATTGATGATTTTTGAGGGTGCGCCATAGAGGAGGCTGTTGCAGTAGTCCAGACGGGAGGTGATGAAGGCGTGGATGAGGGTTTCTGCAGCTGTGGAGGAGAGGGATGGACGGAGACGGGCAATGTTTTTGAGGTGGTAGAAGGCTGTCTTTGTGATGTGTTTGATGTGTTTGTCGAATGAGAGGGTTTGATAAAGGATGATTCCAAGATTCCGGATGTGAGGTGAGGTGGATACTGGGAGACCATCAATGTTGAGGATGAAGTGGATGTGGAGAGGATGTTTCCACTAGTGGGAGAGTCCAGGACTAGAGGGCACAGCCTTAGAATTAAAGGACGTTCCTTCAGGAAGGAGATGAGGAGGAATTTCATCAGCCGGAGGGTGGTGAATCCTTTGGATTCTTTTCCACAAAGGGCTGTGGAGGCCAAGGCAGTGGATATATTTAAGGCAGAGATGTGGGGTGATTAGTAAGGGTGTCAGTAGTTAACGGGAGAAGGCAGGAGAATGCGGTTAGGAGGGAGAGGCAGATCAGCCGTGATTGAATGGCGGATTGGACTTAATGAGCCGAATGGCCTAATTCTACTCATATCACTATCTTCTCATTAGCTTCTTGATCGTTGCCTGTTCACGTACTCCACAGACGCTGCCTGACCCCCTGAGTTACTCCAGCACCCTGTGAAACGTCACCTATCCATGTTCTCCACAGATGCTGCCTGACTCGCAGAGTTACTCCAGCACTCTGTGAAACGTCACCTATCCATGTTCTCCACAGATGCTGCCTGATACGCTGAGTTACTCCAGCACTCTGTGAAACTTCACCTATCCATGCTCTCCACAGATGCTGCCTAACCCGCTGAGTTTATCCACACTGTGTGTGTGTGTGTGTGTGTGTGTGTGTGTGTGTGTGTGTGTGTGTGTGTGTGTGTGTGTGTGTGTGTGTGTGTGTGTGTGTGTGTGTGTGTGTGTGTGTGTGTGTGTGTGTGTGTGTGTGTGTGTGTGTGTGTGTGTGTGTGTGTGTGTGTGTGTGTGTGTGTGTGTGTGTGTGTGTGTGTGTGTGTGTGTGTGTGTGTGTGTGTGTGTGTGTGTGTGTGTGTGTGTGTGTGTGTGTGTGTGTGTGTGTGTGTGTGTGTGTGTGTGTGTGTGTGTGTGTGTGTGTGTGTGTGTGTGTGTGTGTGTGTGTGTGTGTGTGTGTCTATCTTCGGTGAAATAAAGTGCGGCGTTCCTGGTGAATAATTGAGATGGAAGAGCACCGTGTGTGGATGGCAGTCTCTGTTTAATGTGTCAGACAGAGAGGGTGGAGGGAGAGGGTGGAGGGGGAGAGAGAGGGGGAGAGTGCGGGGGGGGGGAGCGAAGGGGATGAGAGCGGCAGGTCAGAGAGGGAGTGAGAGAGGGGGTGAGAGGGTGGGTGAGAGAGGGGGAGAGAGAGGAGGGTAGAGAGAGAGGGAGAGGGGGGGTGAGAGAGGGGGAGAAAGAGAGGTGGGGAGAGAGAGGGAGGGGTGAGTTTCCAAGTCGGTAACCAACCCAGGCGACGATTTGCGTGCTCGCCACATAAGATCTACAGCCACACTTACATTTCTTCACAACATTCCTATACTAAACGTTATTCCCTATATCCTGTATCTGTCCACTGTGGACGGCTCGATTGTAATCATGTATAGTCTTTCTGCTGACTGGATAGCACTCAACAAAAAAGCTTGCACACCTGCAAGGAGAATATAAAGATGGGGACAGAATGAGGAGGCCGGTCACAGTCAACACGCGTGTATATTCCTGTAATTCGGTGGGTGTAACGGAATCTATGAATGATGGATCATTGATTTGTTTTTACACTATTAGTAACTGTTTGTCTTTTTCTTTTTTGTTGTTTCTGAAGGTGTTTACAGACTATGTCACTAAGTTTACATAATTGTTGTGCTATTACAAGTAAGAATTTCATTTTCCGTTCCAGCACGTCTCTATACTAATACTCCCCTTTGTTTGTTGTTTGTTTGTTCCTGAACTACAGCCAAAACGGGTCCACTTGGTCTAGTTTAACAATAAACCCTCTTGGCATTTGAAATTGGAATTGGTGAATGAGTCAGCTCCTGGCTCGCAGGCTCACAACGGTCCTTTGCCTCTTACAGCGCTTGTATTGGAAGCACCGACTGGTCATGGTGAGGCTAACGGGTTTTGTGGTTCCCCAGTCACCGGAACCGACCGAAAAAGGGACAGTCACGTATAAACTATCTACTCTTTGACACGCTGGGCTCTCAGGATACGCACACGTAACAGAGTTATCCGGTAAAAGACCGACAGTTCAATAACCCCCAGTGATACAGCAGGGATCCCAGGAACGAATCACTCGTTCCAAGACAGTCCGAGAATGGACTGACAGCGGTCGATCACTCTCTCGGTGGCGGCTGGGCTCTCGGGACCATCCATTCGCTTTCTTCCAGGATTGTCGCGGATGGATCGAGCACTCGGGTCCAAACCTCAACGTCACCCTTTTGAAACACGAACCAAAACGCTGAAACCCAGAGATGAGGTAAGAGTGTCTGCGACATCAGAGCTGGTTAAGACCCAGTCTGGTAATACAGAAGCTAATGGAGATCGAGGCCATATTAGGGTTGTGTTTGGTGACAAATAGCATACAGAAAGACGGCGGAGTTGTCAAAGATCAACGTCACAGCTTAGGGCATCACAACATGGATTTCTTATTGCATTTCCAATGTAGAAATGCAAAGTAGAAACATTTAAAAAGAAAAATAAGAAAAATCGGTGAATTGGCAGATGAGATATATTCTGCATTTTAATGGTATAATCACACATACTGTTCCCCAAAACACTGATTGCACTGCGAGAGGCATAACGAACTGCGGGTATTGCCTACTAACGTGGCTCCTTTGCGTACTGCACTTCAGTATAGGCGATTTCAACAGAGTGTTCCATCTTGTTCCTCTAGTATCTTTGATCAATACCATGTGCGGTACCACTGACCCGTGAAAGTGGTACAGCCTTTCCGGTAATGCCGTGAAAGTGGAAAGACGGTGGCAGTTGAAGATTGATGCTCACATTGACGTCCTTTTACTAGTGCACAACGGGGATTGATGGTGGGCCCACTGTCGTTTGTCATCTATGTTAAAGATTTAGCTGACAATACTTTTAAAATGGCTAGCACGTTTGATGACGATGCTAAATCGCTAGTGTAGGTGACAGTGAAGGGGCTTATCGAAGATCACATCAGGTTCAAGATGAACTGGGGAAATGGGGCAAGGAATATCTGAAAGTGCGACGTGTAGTATTTGGTAAACTACTGGGTGGTAAATATTGAAGCAAGTCATCTAATCTTTTGGGAACTGGAAAGATGGACACTTCCTTGAAGAAGGTGGGGACTGCAGACGGCGATATTCAGTGGCGAGAGGATGGAGATCTCGGCCAACAGCGTGGCCCGTTGATTGGCGCACTATTTCAAAACTCGGCCAGGGACTACATTTGATCGATTGCCGGAAATTTACCGGCCGTTTTCCGAGAATTTACCTGAGTCAAATATGTCATAATGCTGAAAAATGTAGAGAAGATTTACGAGGATGTTGCTGGGTCTCGAGGGCCTGGCCTCCACTGCCTTCTGTGGCAGAGAATTCCACAAATTGACATCTCTCTGGGTGAAAAAGTTCCTTCTCACCTCACTTTTATATGGCCTCCCCTTTATGCTTAGACTGTGCCCCCTGGATCTGGACTCCTCCAAATTGGGAACATTTTTTCCTGCATCTACCTCGTCCAGTCCTTTTAGAATTGTATACGTCTCTGTAAGACCCCCTCTCATCCTTCTAAACTCCAGTGAATACAAACCCAGTCTTTCCAATCTTTCCTCATATGACAGTCCCGCCATTCCGGGGATTAACTTCGTGAACCTACGCTGCACTGCCTCAAGAGCAAGGATATCATTCCTCAAATTGGGAGACCAAAACGGCACACAATACTCCAGATGTGGTCTCACCAGGGTCCTATACAATTACAGAACGACCTCTTTACTCCGATACTCAAATCATGTTCCAGTCCATCTTCTCAAGACAAACCTGAAGTAGACCTCGTTGTGCACTGACCACTGCTGTCCTACTCTTGTATTGGCGCCACGTTCAGAAATCCCTGTCTGTCGTCCAACAGGAGCAACATCGTTAGCTCTCGTCAGATGACAAATAGGAGGGATCAAGAGTCAAGTGTCAGGGAGGTTTTATTGTCACATAATAGAACAGTGAAAGTCTGACTTGCTGCATCACGAAAGTATATGCATACACAGTGCTAAAAATAAACCAATATATGAAGAAACAAACAAGCAACAATAGTGCAAAAATATCAGCTTCCCAATTCTATGTGGTTTGGAGGTTGTCGTGTTTAATCGCCTCATGGTTGTCGGGAAGAAGCTGGTGCTGAACCTGGAATTTTCAGGCTCCTATGTTTTCATTCCGGTGGCAGGAGTGAAATGAATGTGTCGCCTGTGTCACTGATGAAGCTGGCTGCCCTTTTGAGGCAGCAACTTCTGTTGATCCCTCGATGATTGGGAGCTCAGTACCTTTGATATGCCCACTGGGTAGTACTTACTTATTGCAGCCTTCCTCGCTCTTGGGCCTTCAAGTTGTCGAACCAGACCGTGATGCAACCGGGCAACATGCTCTCCACTGCACAAGTGTAAAAATGCAAGAGTATTGACAGACCGAATCTCCTTAATCTGCTCAGAAAGTAGAGACGTTGATGAGATTTCTTTATCATTGCATTAATGTGCCGCGTCCAGGAAAGATTTTCAGAGATATGCACGTCCAATAATTTGAAGATATTGACTCTCTCCACCGTCGTCCCGTAGACCTACATAGGATTGTGGGACCCTTTTCTTCCACTTCCAATGGCCATACACATTTCCTTGTGCATTCTATCAATGAAAGCAAGGCTGTTGCTCTGGAACTCTAGGCATTCTAGGTGGTGGTGTAACCCAGAGAGCGGATGCCTAGTGTGAGACTATAGGCATGGAGAGTTTAGATACCATTGCACACCTGAAGTTGGATTAATTGATGTCACCGCAGATAATGAACAGGGCATCAGAGTTTAGTCGTTAAAGGTAGTTCATGACCGAGTATAATTCATCCACTGCCACCTTACGTCTTGATTTGGGTGTTATGCGATCACGCGTTGAAAAAGATGAAGTGCCCCGGCAGGAAAGAGGTACGGCACTTAGTATTCCAGGTGGTCGCCTGAACTATACGTAGCATTCGTGAGACCACACTTCGAGCACTGAGCGCAGTTCTGGTCTTCGAGCTATTGGAAGGCAAGTTGGAAAGCTTTCCACGGAGACCAGATGGTTGACCGGCGACATTACAGAAGTATATATCATCATTCGGGGCATAGGAAAGGTGGACGGTGCTGTCGTTTTTCCAGGGTAGGGAGTCGAGAGCTAGATAACATGGTTTTCAAGGGAGAGGCGAGAGCGTCAGAAGAGAACTGAGTGGCAACTCGGTTACAGGTGAAGTTGTGGGTAGGTGGTACTGGGTTCCAGATGAAGCTGACGAGATGTGCTTCGATTAAAATGTACAAGAGACATTTGAAAGAGTAGGTGGATAAAAATGGATGGTGGGCCATGGAGAAAACGTGGGGTTGGACTAAATTATTTGGACATATTGCTCGGCCTCGGCATCCGGTTCCAAAAGGTCTTTGTTCGTGCTGTTTGACTATAACTCTATAAATAGCATCGTCATTGTTTGACTGTAAGAGTATCAGAGACTATGTAGGCAGTCAGCCTCTTATTGTGTTTACGAGCTGGGGCATCATTTAGAACCGACCTGGCCTGGTTGAAAAATAATTTTATTCAAAAAAATAACATTTAGTATTAATTGAAGCGAGCTGTTCGATGTCCTGATTTTGGCTTCTGAGCCAATGAAGCACAGAACCATATCTGGGGAATAAAATCCTGGGGATTATGCAATTTGGAGCTTTTGAATAATGGCGACATCAAGTGGACGGCAAGGGAACTGCAAACAAGCGCGGCCTCACCAACGTCTTGTAAACTGTGATATAACGTCCCAACATCTACACTTAATACCGTAACAAATGAAAGACATCGTGCCAAATCTTCACTACCATCGTATCCACCGGGGACTCAAAATCAAGTGATCTGTGACGTGCACTCCTCGATCTACCTGTTCTACAGCGCTCCGCAGCGTCGAACCGATCACTTTGATGGACCTGGCCTGAATTACATCAATAAAGCAAATCACAGATATCCAAACTAAATGCCGTACGTTATTCTACCGCCCACTTTCCCAGCTGATCAAAATCCCAACGTCATTCTTAATATGCATCTTGGCAATCTACCATCCCATCT